>NC_092722.1:36087150-36355043 GCF_047496885.1 Scyliorhinus torazame
TCTGTGTCGGCGCTGTGGACAAGGGGGAAGGAGGAGGAGAGGAAAGATGAGATCCGGCGGTTTCCTTGCTGCTCAGTTTTGGGAGGTAGTTCCAGATTCAGGTCTTTGGGATCCCTCCCGGCGCTTTACCCCGCTTCCCAATTCGAGGGAGGTCGCGCTGGTCCCATTCCCCTCTCAAAGTAAGAGGGGGGGGGGCGGTCGCCGAGCGTCCAGTCACCTCCGGCGGCGGCGCTGCTACGCAAGCCCGAGGCTTCAGACTTGAGTCTAGGCCCCACCCTCCCCCACCCGCTTGAAACGAATAAAAATCAGTAACGGCAGCTCTCGTTGCGTCAAAAGGATATCACAATGTGGCGGGGTTGAGCTCAGCCTGTCCCGACTTCTCTCCATAACATAACATCATGTAATAGTTGCTCAGCGCCCAGCTCCTGCAAAATAACTTTTTGTTTTCTCCTTTTCGTTTGTTTCAGGACTTGGGAGTGCCTCCTTCGTTTCGAGTGGCAGACCAGAGTGAGAGCCTTAATCTGGCTCCTGGTTTTAAATTTGGTTCTTTGCTCTTGATTTCCCTCGCCTAACTCTTGCATCTTCTCTTTGGTTTTGCTCTGTCACCATGGCGACACTCTAGCTTGCCCTGTCTGCCTTTCTGATCCTCTGTTCATCTCCCCCTACCCCCCCCCCCCCCCCCAAACACCCCACCTGCATGCTCCTCCTGGCTTTGTTGAGCCATGTCCAAAAAGCAAGTTGTCAAGACCAGGACTAATAAGAAACTGGACTTGGAGAGGAAAAGGGACGAGAAGGCGGTGAGACGGGCCCTGGCCAAGGAGAGGAAGAACCGGGCCCACGTGGGGGCAGAGGATGAGGAGTTTGTGAGCTTTGCCAACCAGCTGCTGGCCATGGGACTCAAACTCCGGGAGGTTCCTGGTGATGGGTAAGATACATGTTATCTCACAGTCCTTGCATGCACAGAATCTGAGGCATACGCCGGTGTTGATGGTATTTTGACCCAATAGTTCATACCTGCATAAGAATTCTCTCATCATAACTTTCTCTGAGTCTCTCCTCCGAATTATAGCCATCGAGTTTTACAACACAGAAAGAGGCCCTTCAGCCCAGGTTTTAAACTCCTTCTTTCAATAATAAATGTAAAGCATTTTTCCAAGCATTGGTAGGATGTCCAAAGATTTTCAGGTTAGGTGAGGTTGTGGGGATAAGGTGGGGGAGTGTGCCTAGGTAGGGTAGTCTTTCAGAGGGTCGGTGGAGACTCTTTGGGTGAAATGGCCTCCTTCTGAACTGTAAGGATTCCATGGATCATTGATTGAAAATATTGAGAGTGCTGTAACTCAACATCTTCCCCTAAAACTCAATTTACACTACACAGCGGCAAGAGTACATCACTCACTCATTTGCTGAGTATTGAAACAGATTACTCTGCAGTCAGGGGTTGACACTTTGAGTTTAAAAACCCCGAGCTGCTGAAGATTACATTTGTAAATGCCAGCATCGTGAAAAATCAGATCTGACTTTAGCTTTACGAACTCAACTTCAGTAAAAAACTCTTGACGGAGAGTCATCCAGACTCAAAACGTTAGCTCTGTTCTCTTTCCACAGATGCTGTCAGACCCACTGAGATTTTCCAACATTTTCTGTTTTTGATTCAGATTCCAGCATCTGCAGTAATTTGCATTTATTTCATTCAATAAAAACTTGTTTGCTTTGAACTTGAAGTTAATGTACCCCCCCCCCCCCCCCCGAGTATTTGTTGTAAATGTTATGTAGAATCTATGATGTGGAGATGCCGGCGTTGGACTGGGGTGAGCACAGTAAGAAGTCTTACAACACCAGGTTAAAGTCCAACAGGTTTATTTCAATGTCACTAGCTTTCGGAGCGCTGCTCCTTCCTCAGGTGAATGAAGAGGTATGTTCCAGAAACATATATATAGACAGATTCAAAGATGCCAGATGTAGAATATATATTGAGAAGGCAGTGGAAAAGGGTGAGATAATGGGTGGCACGGTAGCACAGTGGGTAGCACCATTGCTCCACAACTCCAGTGCGACGTCTGCACGTTCTCCCCGTGTCTATGTGCTTTTCCTCCTGGTGCTCCGGTTTCCTCCCGCAAGTCCCGAAAGACATCCTGTTAGGTGAATTGGATATTCAAAATTCTCCCTCTGTGTATCCGAACAGACGCCAGAATGTGGTGACTAGGGGCTTTTCACAGTAACTTCATTGCAGTGTTAATGTAAGCCTACTTGTGATAATAAAGATTACTATTATACGATCATCTCGCATAAGGCGCAGATGGATAGGCAGACAAAATTTTGGCAGTTGATGGAAAGTACGCGGAAGGTCCCACTCCAGAACTTTTGGCCAGTAGAAGGGAACTGCAGACGCAGTTTGACCTTTTGTCCGCAGGGAAAGCGGTACACCAGTTGAGGTGGGCAAAGGATGTGGTGTACGAGTACAGGGAGAAGGCCAGTGGCTTGCTGGCACGACAGCTTTGCTGGTAGGCGGCCTTTCAGGACATTGTTCAGGTCCGGGATGGGGGTGAGAGGGCTGGTGACGATGCCGGAGGAGGGGAATAGGGGGCGCGATTCTCCACTCCCACGCCGAAGTGGCCGCGCCGTCGTGAACGCCGTTGAGGATCACGACGGCGCAAAACGGCCCGGTCCCGACCGATTCAGGCCCTGACAATGGGCTAGGATCGGGGCCGCGTCATCTACACGCACCAGGCCTTGTCGCCCGCGTAAAAGCGGCACCGCATAAGATGACGTGGCCAGCGCCGCATAACGGGCGTCATCCGCGCATGCGTGGTTGCCGTCCTCTAAGTCCACCCCGCAAGAAAATGTCTGACGGATCTTGCGGGGCCGCGGAAGGAAGGAGGTCCTCCTTCAGAGAGGACGGCCCGACGATCGGTGGGCACCGATCGCGGGCCAGACCCCCATTTGAGGTACCCCCCCCGGTGCAGGATCCCCCCACAGGCCGCCCCCCCCCAGCGTTCACGCACCGCTCACGACGGCAGCGACCAGGTGTGGATGGCGCCGAGGGGAACCCGTCGTTTTGGCCTGGCCGCTCAGCCCCATCCGGGCCTGAGAATAGCGGGGGGTGCCGGAGAATCGCCATCTTGGGTGTCTCCGGCGATTCTCCGGCCTGCAGCCCGCGAAACCCGACCGGGCCGTTCCCGTCGCTTGGGAGAATCGCGGGAGGGCGTCGGACCGGCGTCCCCGGGTAATATTGGCGGCCCAGGCGATTCTCCCAACCGCGTGGGAGTGGAGAATCGCGCCCAGGGCATTTGAGGAGTTTTATAAGAGGTTGTATAGGTCAGAGCCCCTGGGTGGAACGAGTGGGATACGAGGGAGATTTTTTTTTTTTTAAACAAACAATTTTATTGAGGTATTTTAGGCATATAGAAAAACTGACATTGTACAGTACAAACAAAAAAAGGAAGTCAAGACACAAATTACGCATGAAACATAATGCAAACCACGGCTCTGTTCACGCACGGACCTGCCTCAATACCCCCCCCCCCCACTTGACTCTACTCCACCCTAGCCCCACCCCCTGCCGACACTTACTCCTCTGCGAAGAAGTCAATAAATGGCTGCCACCTTCGGGCGAACCCTAGTAGTGAACCTCTCAAGGCGAACTTGACTTTCTCTAGGCCAAGAAAGCTCGCCATGTCCGATAGCCATACCTCAGCCCTCAGGGCCTTTGAGTCCCTCCATGCTAACAGTATTCGTCGCTGGGCTACCAAGGAAGCAAAGGCCAGAACATCGGCCTCCCTTTCTTCCTGGACTCCCGGGTCCTCCGAAACCCCAAAGACCCCCCCCCCCCCACTTAAGCTTCAGGTCCTCGGTCTGCGTATCCTCAGCTCTCATTAGCTCCTTGTAGATGGCTGAAACTCTACCCTCTCCCACCTCTCCCCTAGAAACTACCCTGTCCTGCCTCCCCTTCGGCGGGAGATGTGGGAAGGATGGCACCAGTCTGCGTACAAAATCCCTCACCTGCCAAGTATCTAAAGTCGTTCCCTCTCGTCCGCCCCAAACTTCTCCTCCAACGCCCTCATGCTCGGAAAGCTCCCTTCCAGGAACAGATCCCCCATCCTCACAATCCCCCGCCTTCCTCCACAGTCGATACCCCCCCAGTCCATGTTCCCCGGGGCAAATCGGTGGTTGCCGCATATTGGCGTCCACACCGATGCTCTTACCTCCCCAGATCCGAAGAGCCGCCACCACTATCGGGCTCGTGGAGTACCGTGCCGGCGAAAGCGGCAGTGGCGCCGTGTCCAGGGCTGCTAAGCTAGTGCCCCTGCACGAAGCAGCCTCCATCCGCTCCCAAACCGACCCCGCACCCACCATCCATTTCCTTATCATCGCTATGTTGGCCGCCCAGTAATAGTTGCTGAAGTTCAGCAACGCCAGCCCCCCTTCTCTGTTCCTTTCAAGCATCACCCTGTTCACACCCGCGGGGACTTCCCTGCCCATACAAATCCCAGAATAATTTTATTCAGCCTCTTAAAGAAGGACCGCGGGATAAAGATGGGGAGACACTGAAAAACAACCAAGAACCGTGGGAGAATCGTCATCTTAACAGTCTGCACCCTCCCCGCCAATGACAGCAGGAGCATATCCCACCTCCGGACCTCCTCCCTCACTCTTTCCACCTGTGGGGACAGGTTGAGCTTATGCAAACTGCCCAGTCCCGTGCCACCTGAATCCCCAAATATCGGAAACTCTCCCCCACTAGCCTGAACGACAACCCCTTCAGCCTACTCTCCTGCCCCCTCGCCTGAATTACAAACAACTCGCTCTTAGCCATGTTCAGTTTGTATCCGGAGAACTGGCCAAATTCCCTCCGGGTTGCCATAATACCGTCCATCCCCACCATTGGGTCCGATACATTTCATAGCAGATCATCCGCGTATAACGAGACTCTATGTTCCACTCTCCGCCGGACCAGCCCCTAGAAGCTCTCAGTGCAATTGCCAGCAGCTCTATGGCTAGCGCAAACAGCAGTGGGGGAGAGAGGGCAGCCCTGTCTTGTCCCACGGTGCAGCCTAAAGTAGTCCGATGTCATCCTGTTCATCCTTGCACTCGCCTCCGGGGCCTGATACAATAGCCTAACCCAGTCGATGAACCGTCCTAGTACCTCCCACAGATAATCCCACTCGACCCGGTCAAAAGCCTTTTCAGCATCCATGGCTACCACTATCTCTACCTCCCTGCTCTCCAGGGGCACCATAATCACATTGAACAGCCTTCTTATGCTGGCCACCAGCTGCCTCCCCTTTACAAACACGGTCTCCATAATTACATCCAATACACAGTCCTCAATTCTGGTCGCCAAAGTCATGGCCAGTAACTTGGCGTCTACGTTAATCAAAGAGATCGGCCTGTATGACCCACAGGCCTCCGGGTCCTTATCCCGTTTCAGAATGAGCGAGATGGGGGCCTGCGACATCGTCGGGGGGTAAACTCACTCTGTCACTTGCCTCGTTAAAGTCGCTGACCAGCACCGGCCCCACTACCCCGGCAGATTTTTTGTAAAACTCCACCGGATACCCATCCGGCCCCGGGGCTTTGCCCGACTGCATGACCTTCAGGCCCCCCAACAACTCTTCGATCCTGATCAGGGCCCCCAGTCCGTCCACCAACCCCCTCCCCACTCTTGGGAAGGTCAGTCGTCCAGGAATCGCCTCATCCCCCCGGGTCCCCCGGGTGGTTCCGAAGTGTACAGCTTCCTATAAAAGTCCCTAAAGACCATGTTCAGCCCTGCCGGGTCACCCACTAGATTACTTTCCCCATCCACTACCCTCCCTATTTTCCTAGCCGCTTCCCTCTTCCTCAGTTGCTGCGCAAGCATTCTACTGGCCTTCTCCTCATGCTCATAAATCGCGCCTTTTACCTTTCTAAGCTGCTCGACAGCCTTGCCTGTAGTCAGCACCCTAAATTCGGCCTGCAGCCTCTGTCGTTTCCTGAGTAACTCTGGCCTCAGGGATTCTGCGTAACTCCTGTCCGTCCGTAGAATTTCCTTAATCAGTCGGTCCGTCTCTGCCCTATCTGTCCTGTCCCTGTACACCCGGATTGAAATCAGCTCCCCCTTCACCACTGCCCTTCAGTGCCTCCCAGAGCACCGCTGCCGAGACTTGTCCAGTATCATTCACCTGCAGGTAATTCTGCATGCGTTTCCTCAGCCTCTCGCACAGCGCCTCGTCCGCGAGTAGTCCAACTTCCAGCCTCCATGGTGGGCGCTGAAAGCTGTCCTTACAAAACTGCAGGTCTACCCAGTGCGGAACATGGTCCGATATAGCAATTGCCGAATATTCTGCCCCCACCATTCCGGCCAGCAGGTCCCTACTCACAACAAAGTAGTAAATTCGGGAATACACCTTGTGGACATGGGAGTAGTACAAGAACTCCCTCGCCGTCAGCCGGCTAAATCTCCACGGATCTGCTCCCCCCATTTGCTCCATGAACCCTCTCAGTTCCTTTGCCATCGCTGGCAACCTGCCCGTTCTTGAGCATGACCGGTCCCGGCTCGGGTCCAGAACCGTATTAAAGTCCCTGCCCATGATCAACTTACGCGAATCCAAGTCGGGGATCTTCCGTAGCATCGTCCTAATAAAATCCACATCGTCCCAATTAGGGGCATACACTCTGACTAGGACTACTCTCACCCCTTAGAGCTTACCCCTCACCATAACGAACCTGCCACCCCCATCCCACGATTGTGCCCTCCGCCTCAAATTGTACCCTTTTATTAATCAGGATCCGAGGGAGATTTTGAAGGGGCTGGAGTGTCCCAAAGTGGAAGAGGAGGATAGGGCAGGTTTGGAGGAGTCATTGTGGTTTGAGGAGGTTCGGATGATGATAGGGAAAATGCAAACTGGTAAGGCGCTGGGCGAGATGGGTTCCTGGTGGAATTTTCTAACAAGTTTTCGGACAGGCTGGCATCACTGTTGGTGGAGATGTTTGAGGATACGGTAGCTAGGGGGCACTTCACTTCCAGTCACAATGGGACAGGCATCTATTTTGCTTTTGTTAAAATGATAAAGACCCAGGGGAGTGTGGGTCTTATCGGCCAATTTCCCGTTAATTGGAAAAAAAATAATTGGGTTCTCTAAATTTTAATAATAGAAGGTGGGGGGAGCAAGAGGTGGCGATAACCCTGGAGAAGATGTTTGATCGGGTAGAGTGGAGTTATTTGTTTTCAGTGTTGGAAAGGTTTGGGATTGAGTCCTGTATGCCAACAATCATTTATTTCCAACCCGGTTCCCATGGTGGGGGATATAATGGGGCTGTTCAAGTGATTTGGGACTTTTTCAGGATACAATTTGAATTTGGAGAAGAGCGGGTGCTTCCCGCTGGGAAAGGGAGTGGGCTTAGGGGGATTGCTGTTTCGTGTGGCGACTACTCACTTCAGGTATCTGGGAGTGCAGGTGGCTCGAGATTGGGCCCAGCTCGGTAAATTGAATTTCACAAGTTTGGTGGGCAAGGTCGAGGTGGATCTGTTAGGGTGGGACAGTCTCTCCCTATTATTGGCAGGCCGGATACAGTCAGTAAAGATGAATGTTTTGTCGCAGTTTTGATTTTTAGTCCAGTGTCTACCAGTCTTCTTTCTGAAAGCATTTTTTATGGGGGTGGAACGGTGGATTTTGTCGTTTGTCTAGGTAGGTAAGATAACGAGGATTCGCACAACGGTGCTTCAGAGAGGGCGACAATCGGGGTTTTTCTTTGCCAAATCTGATGTATCATTATTGGGTGGCGAACGCCGAGAAGGTGCGGGGTTGGGGTGGGGAGATGGAGGCAATGTGGGTGAATATGGAGGCAGGCTCATGTAGGGGTCAGGACTGAGGGCGTTGGCAAAGGCGTCACTCCCGTTTGCCCCAGGGGAATACTCACGTAGTCCGGCAGTAGTGACCACACTGATTATATGGACACTTTTGGCAGCATTTTAAGTTGGGGACGGGTTCGAAGTTGATGCCGATCCAAGAGAATATTTGTTTGAGCCGGCGAGATTGGAAGCTAGATTTTGGAGGTGGAAGGAGTGTGGGATGGTGGAAATGAAGGACCTATTTATAAAGGGGCGGTTCGCGAGCTTGGAGGAGTTGTCAGAGAGGTTTGGGATTCCACGGAGGGAGGCCTTTAGGTATATGCAGGTGCGGAATTTTTAAAGGAAGGTTTACCTGAAATTTCCGGTGACAGCGCCCTCCATCTTTGTTGTTGGAGGGGGTGTTGTCGGTAATGGTGTTGGAGGGGAGGGGGGTGGTCATCTCGGGAATTTATGGGAGGATTCTGGAGGCGGGTACAGCGTCACAGAGGGAGTTAAGGCCAAGTGAGAGGAGGAGCTGGGGGTGGCACTGGAGGAGGGGTTGTGGTGTGAGGTGTTGCGGAGGGTGAATGCCTCAACTTCGTGTGGGAGACTAGGGTTAATACAAGTAAAGGCAGTGCACAGGGTGCACCTGAGAATAGGACAGGGTTAGAGGAGCCAGTGGGGAGGTAGTGATGAGCCGGTTGTTTGAGGGGTGGAGGACACTTGCGAGCTGTGTGAGAGGGGCCCGGCGTGTCCGAAGTTGGAGACGTTTTGGGATTCTTTCTTCAGCACCATATCGGGGATCTTGCACTGGACTTGGAGCCAAGCCCCTGGGGGCCATATTGGGGTGTCGGACCTACTGGAGCTGCAGATGGGGGCGGGGGCGGATGTTTTAGCCTTTGCCTCACTGATGGCTTGCAGGCAGGTCCTGTTGAGGCGGAGGTCATATTTTTTGA
Organism: Scyliorhinus torazame; assembly: GCF_047496885.1. Classification (NCBI taxonomy): domain Eukaryota; kingdom Metazoa; phylum Chordata; class Chondrichthyes; order Carcharhiniformes; family Scyliorhinidae; genus Scyliorhinus; species Scyliorhinus torazame. The sequence goes on from NC_092722.1 coordinate 36,095,914, forward strand.
GTCATATGTTTATTGGTTGGTAGAGTTTTTTTTAAAATGTATTTATTTACGGGTTGTGGGTGTCGCTGGTTCGGCCATAATTTATTGCCCATCCCTAGTTGTCCGTCAGAAGGTGGTGGTGAACTGCCATCTTGAACTGCTGCAATCCCTGAGGTGTAGGTACACCCACTGTGCTGTTAGGAAGGGAGTTCCAGGATGTTGCCCCAGCAACAGTGAAGGGACGGCGATATATTTCCAAGTCAGGGTGGTGAGTGACTTGGAGGGGAACCTCCAAGTGGTGGGGTTTCCAGGTATCTGCTGCTCTTGTCCATCTAGATGGTCGTGGGTTTGGAAGGTGCTGTCTAAGGAACCTTGGTGAGTTACCGCAGTGCATTTTGTAGTTGGTGAACACGGCTGCTATTGTTCGCCGGTGGTGGATGTTTTAAATGTTTGTGGAAAGAGGAGCAATCAAGTAGGCTGCTTTGTCCTGGATGGTGTCAAGCTTCTTGAGTGTTTTTGGAGCTGCACTCATCCAGACAAGTGGAGAATATTCCATTACACTCCTTACTTGTGCCCTGTAGATGGTGAACAGCCTTTGGGGAGTCAGGAGGCGAGTTACTCGCCATAGAATTCCTCGCCTTTGACCTGCCCTTATAGCCATAGTATTAATGTGGCTAGTCCAGTTCAGTTTCTGATCAATGGTAACCCCCAGGATGTTGATTGTGGGGCATTCAACGATGATAATGCCATTGACTGTCAAGGGGTGATGGTTCGATCCTCTCTTGCAGGAGATGGTCATTGCCTGGCACTTGTGTGGCACAAATATAACTTGCCACTTGTCAGCCCAAGCCTGGATATTGTCCCAGTCTTGCTGCATTTCAACATGGAATGCTTCATTACCTGAGGAGTCGCGAATGGCTCTTTGATGTTCTTTTTGCTTTGAGCTGTTTTTTGTGTGCATAAAATGTTAAAAAACGAATTAAAATAAAAAAGAGTATAGATTGAGAGATTTCAAGGCCGGATACTGTCTGCCTTGTTGAAACCTTGCCCTGCCCCAAGGCCCAGGTCATGTTTTCTCCTCCTGGTTTTGGTTAAAATGTCTGATTTTAAAATGTTGTAACAGCTGTCTCAGTTGTGAGGCGTTGAATGCACTTTCCGTTAGATGGATAAAATTCTCATGCACATTTCAGTGATTTTGAAGATCCGTGTTTTACATTTTGATGTTCCTGAGTTGTTCACTCAATTGAACGTTTCATATGCTCAGATTGAGTTCCTCTGCCTTCCATTTTGGCTCAATTGTTAACATACTAATACAGAACAGAGAGGTATTTGACACAGTCATATTAAGCTGATAATCTCACCAATGTGCAGGTTTGAATCAATGTGCAGGTATATGCAGGTGAGCGTGTGATGAGGCTTAATAACACAGCATCGTACAACATCCTGGATCTCCAGAGTAAAACAGTCCTATATTTTTGTCCGAAGGCTCAGACTGTGTTATATAATGCCGTATATATGTGCTGCTATTCCCTTGAAATTAAGTTTGATAATACACTTGTTTCAGTTCAAATCATGGGAGCTGGAGATCAGCGAATGAACCACAACATTTGGTAAAAATACTTGATGTGAGGTTCAAAACTTGCTGAAATACAAATAAAATAGATGTGGGCCATGCGTTAGATTTGGGGTGTGCTTCCTCGTACATTTTATACAGAAGTGTTTATTTCCTTTGTGGCACGGCCGCCTTTTCTCTGCAGCCTTCGTCTCACATATAACCCCCATAACGTCAATAACTCTCCATTTCTCTGACTCTGGTCTTCTACGCATCCTTTCCTCCATTGGTAGCTATGCCTTCAGGCCAGGCAGGCATTCATGCTCTGGAATTCCTTCCCAAAACTGTTCCTCCTCTTCGGTTCCCTTTCACTCAAAGATCTCCCTATAAACTATCTCCTTGATCAAGCTTTTGGCAACATGTCCTAATACCCTTGGCTCAGCATCCACAAAATGTGCAGGTTAGGTGAATTGGACATTCTGAATTCTCCCCCTGTGTACCCGAACAGGTGCTGCAGTGTGGCGACTAGGGGATTTTCACAGTAACATCATTGCAGTGTTAATGTAAGCCTACTTGTGACACTAATAAAAAGGGATTGTTAAGATTTTTTTTTCAAGAATACACTTCTAAACTGGTAAAACAGTATTATCACCATTCATGGACATTGTATCAGCTTGTGGTGGACACAGCCTTTGAACAATATTTATAATCATGCAGGAACTTGAAATCACAGAATTGTTACAGCACAGAAGGAGGCCATTTTTTCTGACTTGTCCATGCCGAGTCTCTATGAGAACAATTTACCAAGTGCCACTCCAAATTCTCCTATTTGTGGGTTTTTATGACAGTTATCCTATTATTGGCCTCTACTTATTCTTTTTTAAAAATAAATGTTTTATTAAAGTTTTTCCAATCAACGTTTTTACATAACAAAAATAGAAATACAGATGGTAATAAAAAAAATAACAATAAGCATAGCCCAAAGCTTACTTACAATAAAACTAATTACAAAACAGAATTTTTTTTTTTGTTAAACAGAACAAGGTGGGTTTTGTCTCCATGCCCAACTCACATTATATCAACAGTACCCCCCCCCCCCCCCCCCCCCCCCCCCCGGACACTTACTGCTCCCCTAGAAAGTCAAGGAACGGTTGCCACTGCCGGGAGAACCCCATCAAGGACCCTCGCAAGGCGAACTTTATTCGCTCCAGGCTGAGGAACCCCGGCATATCACTAACCCGGGCCTCCACGCTCGGGGGTTTTGAGTCCCTCCACATTAACAGAATCCATCTCCGGGCTACCAGAGAGGCAAAGGCCAGTACCTCGGCCTCTTTCACTTCCTGCACTCCCGGATCCTCCGCCACCCCAAATATCGCTACCGTTGGACTCGCCTTCAGCCGAGCGTCTAAAGCCCTAGACACCACCCTTGCAAACCCCTGCCAGAATCCTTTAAGCGCCGGGCATGCCCAAAACATATGGGCATGATTAGCCGGATTCCCCGCACACCTCGGGCACCTGTCCTCCACCCCAAAAAACCTACTCATTCTTGCTGCCATTATATGCGCCCGATGCACCACCTTAAACTGGATTAATCCGAGCCTGGCACATGATGAGGAGGAGTTCACCCTGCCCAGGGCATCGGCCCACAGGCCCTCATCCAGTTCCTCCTCCACTTATCCTTCAACTCCCCCACTGAGGCTTCCTCTACCTCCTGCAGCTCCTGATATATGTCCGACACCTTCCCCTACCCAGACACCACCCTATCCTGGATCCTGCGTAGGGGCACCCCCCCCCCCCCCCCCCCCGGCTACGCTTTAAGAATACCCTTTTCACTCGCAGGGTATTATTCGCCCACACAAATCCCATAACAATCCTATTCACCCGCTTAAAGAAGGACTTGGGGATGAAAATGGGGAGGCACTGAAATACGAAGAAGAATATGGGGATAACCGTCATCTTCACAGTCTGCACCTGTCCCGCCAGGGAAAGCGGGAGCATATCCCACCTTTTAAACTCTCCCTCCATCTGCTCCACGAGCCAGGTTAAGTTGAGCCTGTGCAGGGCATCCCAGTTCCTGGCCACTTGTATCCCCAAGTACCGAAAGCTCCCCTCCACTATCCTGAGCGGGAGCTCCCTCAGTCTCTCCTCCTGGCCCCTACCATGGACCACAAACAGCTCACTCTTCCCCACGTTCAACTTTATACCTTGAGAACCTCCCAAAGTCCCCCAGGATCCGCATGACCTCCCCCATCCCCTCTAACGTGTCCGAAATATACAACAGCAGGTCATCCGCGTAGAGGGGGCCTCTACTTATTCTTCTCCGATAACTGTCTACCTCCCTCTGCCTCCATCAAAATCTCAGCCAGTGCATTCCAAATCCTGTCAATGTATCAGCTAGTGCACACTTTGGCCAATTGCGTCATTAAAGACAGGTGATGGTTATTGGCTCCACCTCAAAGAGTATAAATGGACACAGCTGGAACCATTTGGTGGGGGAAAATCTATGAGGTGTTTGTAGCCCCTCACCCCCGCTGGGGAACTCACAGAATCTGGCACATCATAATTGCAGGTTCCTTTGTTTTCATGCCACTGTAGATAGTTTGGGCTCCCCTCCAACAACACTGCGACTCCCACCCTCCTTTCCCCTCTCTCCCACCCCCCCTTCCTCTCCCTTCTGTTGGTGCAGAGGCAAGGGTATCTGTCTCTCCAGCGCAAAGTTTAGTGCTTGTACCATTTGTTTTTGGTAGGATTTGTGTTGTGAACTGTTTTAATAATCAGAGTATCCAGCCCCCCCCCCCCACCCACCCCTCCTGTACATTGGTACTAAGGGGAGAATATCCTGTTTCTCCAACACAAAATTAGTGTTTGTACCGTTTGGCCTTGCATATATTTTTTTTACTGTTTTAAAAGAAAGATATGTATCTCTGCTGAGCTGTATGCCGAATAGACGTTTTGAGGGTAACAGACAAGCTGCTGTAGTATTCCTCCATCTATCAGTAATTCTCACCACTCGCTGTGTCAAAAAGTTTTCCTTCATGTTGCCATTACATCTTTCGCCAATTGCCTTGAATCTGTGCTCTCTCGTTCTCAGTCCTTCCACCAACGGAACCAGTTTCCCCCTGGTCTAGCTAGACCACTCATGGTTTTGAGCCATAGAATTTACAGCACAAAGGGTCATTCAGTCCATAATTCTTTAGCTGCAGCCAGCTATCCCATTTCCCTACCTACTCCCCTCCTTTTAAAAATGTTCTTCCTTTTCTAATCATTGTTCAAATTTAACCGTGCGCAGAGAAGTGGCAAATGTGGTTTAATATAGGCAAATGCAAAGTGATTTGACTGGGATGTTTGATGTGGATTATGTTCTAAATGGGACTGAACTGAATTGTTGGAACAGGTGAGCGATCTTAAGGGTAGACAGCACTAAATCTATCAGCTCAACGTTCCCAGCCTGTTAAAGAGTGGAATGTTGGGATGCATAGTGAGGGTTATAAACGTGTAAATCCCAACAGAGAATTTAAAAACTGTATTGGTCCTGTGAGACTACGACTGGGGCCCTACAAGCCATTTTGGCCTCCCTGTTCCTAAAGGGTACATTCAGTTATCAAGAAGGGATGCAGAGGAATGCCTCATGGTTGACCCCAGAATTCTGAAGGAGTGCTGTACAAAGAGAAATTGACGACTATGGGTCCTTTCTTTCTTTTTTTGTATAAATTTAGAGTACCCAATTATCTTTTTCCGATTAAGGGGCAATTTAGCGTGGCCAATCTACCTATCCTGCACATCTTTGGGTTGTGGGGATGAAACCCACGCAAACACTGGGAGAATGTGCAAACTGCACACGGACAGTGACCCAGAGCCAGGATCAAACCTGGGACCTCAGTGCCGTAAGACAGCTGTGCTAACCACTGCGCCACCGTGCTGCCAAGGGTCCTTTCTGTCTTGATTTTGGTCTGGGGGGATATGATGGCAATGGTTATAACAAAGAAAGGTTTGAACAAATTGGGTTTGAGCAAGTTTTTCTGCTGGAGGCTGAATTTAAGCACGAAAGCTCATTAACGAATGGAGGACAAAAAAGAAAAGCAGGTTGAATTTTTCTTCTCCATATCACGCTGAGTATGTGGAACAGATTACCAACATGGTCAGTGGAGCAAAAACCTTTATGGGTTTCAAGAAGAAGATGAACAAGTTTTTTTTTCTCTTGCCAAAAATGGTATTCAGTGTTATTTGAAAGGAAGTATTATAGGTTGTTGGTTTGTGTGGGCTTACGGTCTTCTCCAACAGGTCCAACTCTTTTTAAATGGCTGCAGAACTGTGACCGTGAAGTGTGAGGTATGACAGTGGAGTAGTCTGTACAATCCCTTTAGCTTCAATTGTCTGATGAACAACCTCGAGGTATCTTTGTTTGGATAAAAAAACCTTCATTTCATTTGCCAATGGTTTAACTCTTGAGTGCCTAATTCCTGGGGATCCTCTCCTTGCATTCGCAATGCCACCATCCCTTTGACCATGAAGTTGCTGGTTTTTTGCTTGCTTTATTTTAATTTGGGGTGACAAAATGTCTACCTTTTTTTTTTAAGGAATTGCCTGTTTCGTGCTCTTGGCGATCAGCTGGAAGGTCACTCCCGAAACCACCTAAAACATCGGAGGGAAACAGTGGACTTCATGGTAAAACATCGGCAAGATTTTGAACCATTTGTTGAGGATGATGTCCCTTTTGATCGATATGGTGAGTCCTAATCTGATTGTCCCATTAACTCAAAGTATAACCGAAAACTGAGAATTGATGGAAAACGTTTAGCAGGTTGGGCATACTTCATGAAATAATATGCATGAGCGTGGCACGTACTGTGTTTATTGCTCCGGTTTCTACCAATTCTACTTATTGTTTGGTATGGGGTTGCTTAGCGACCTCCTTCACCTGTGGTTGTCAACAGACTTGCTACTTGGCATGCCCTCCATTCACCCAATTCAAAGAAAAATTTTTTAGAGTACCCAATTAATCTTTTTCCAATTAAGGGGCAATTTAGTGTGGCCAATCCACCTACCCTGCACATCTTTGGGTTGTGGGGGCGAAACCCATACAAACACTGGGAGAATGTGCAAACTCCACACGGGGCAGTGACCCAGAGCCGGGATCGAACCTGGGACCTTGGCGCCGTGATGCAGCAGTGCTAACCACTGCGCCACCGTGCTGCCCTCCATTCACCCAATTCAATGAGATTCCCTCCCCTAGCATAGACATGCCATCACTCTGAGGAGCGGCGGACAGAATTTTCTCTGTATGTGGCAGCGGGTGAGAAAAACGGCATTGTAGCTGCTGGTACCAAGCACAGCTTTCTCCCATGTATTATTGAGACCATCGAAGAAAAAAAAGGCAAGGGTCAGGTCCCATGACATAACGCTATTGGAGCGGGTTTTGATTGAGGCTCTCCTGCCGGCACCCTCGATTTTCTAAAGGCCGCCCCAGTGCACAATATTTTGCATGGAAACCCCATCCCATCCCCAGAGCGATGCAACTTATTTGAGCTCCTCTGGGATTTGTGCCTGCAGGCGCTTCCATTGGGCACCAGTTGTCATTTACGCCGGTCTGCCCTCGCGCCAACCTGAATGGATTTTCCTAGTGGGGGGGGGGATATTCAGGTGCAGAGCCCTGATAATGAGATTGTAATGATCCCAATATTGAACGTCTGGAGTCATTGGCGGGGACAATTACGGCAAGTATTCCTGCCGACGGAAAACTTGCCTTGAAATTTTCCGTTCCCGACACCAAACCCGCCCGAGTAACAGTCAGATTTTCTACTGCAGGGTTACTGATATGATTCTGACCTGCTCAGAATGAACCGGGTTACCCTGTGGTGAGGGAAGTGATTTTAATTCCCAACTCAACTGAAGCTTGTCATAAGTCAGTGGTTATACTCTAGTCTCTGGAGTTCAAAGTTGTGTGGGTTGAAGCTCTACTACAGAGACTTCAGCACAAACTCTAGGCTGATCCTCCCAATGCAGTATCAAGGGAGCGCACCGTCATCATTTAAACCTCTCAGTGCTCTCCGATGGATGTCTCCGTTAGATGTAAAAGATCCCATGGCACCATTTGAAGAAGAGCAGGGCATTCTGCTGGTGGTCCTGGTCAATATTTATTCTTCAGTTGTCCTGCTCTGAAAATAAATTTATTTATCTGGTTACTATCTCATTCCTATTTATGTACAAGCACATTTCAAAATAAGTTCATTGCCTGAAAAGTACTTTGGGACACCCTGAGGTTGTGGGTGATTCTGAAAACTGCATTGTGTTTGCTGGGGTGTTCGGCTATTTCCAGCAGCACCTTGTGCACACAGTCACGGTTAACTGTAATTGCTGCAGTGGACTGGAATGGGAAACATTAAACAGAATGCTACCTCCTGACACGTCATGATCTTTCACTTGCCATCAACAACAACTTGCATTTATATGGGTGCCTTTAGGAAAATGTTCCAAGGCATTCCAGAGGAACAAAGCAATTGGAGCCCCAGAAAAGTCTATGGAAGCAATTCCCAGTGGCTGCCAATGTTGGGATGGTGGTTAGGAGACCTACAAGAGGCCAAAGTACAGAGGTATGGAGAGATGTGGACAGAAGGGGGGGGGGGGGACGATTGGGAGCAAAGATAGATCAGTGAGGACTGTGCTGGGGTGTGCTGTGTTGGTGTGGAACTATCGAGACAAAAATGCCAGCTTACTCCTCCAGCTATTGAATACTGAGCATGGATGGAGATATCATTAGACATATATCACAACACTGATGGTTTGGATTTCTGTTTTTCAGTTGCAAATCTGGAAAAAACTGGCACATTTGTTGGCAATGATGTAATAGTTGCCTTTGCAAGGAACAACCAAGTGAATATCGTGATTCACCAGCTTAATGCCCCACTTTGGCAGGTAACATACAGTTTCACGTCCGTGTATTATCTTGGCATTTCAATGTATCGAGGAGTCTGCATTAGAGACTCATGATTTGTGCAGAACCACAGCCCCTCACATTGTGTACTCAGCAGCTTTCCTCTTTAGTATTCTATACCATGCTCTGTTAAAGACATTAAATAAATGTGCATTGTAACAGTGGAGTTCTGATGCAGTGTTTTGCATGGTGCATGTGCTCTTTCAACATGGAAGGGTTGGCATTCTTTGTGAAGCGATGTCCAATCAGCAGTGTTTCTGAATGCCTTGTAATTATTACAAGATATGAGACATTATCAGTTGACCAAGTCTGTATGTGTCAGATGCTGATTGAGACACGCTGGGAAATGGCTATTTGGTGGGTTTTATAATACGACGGGTGTACGATGGTACCAGTTATGTAGTGCATGTATTTTTGTGGTATTTAACGTGCGGGCTGGGAACTGTTATTTGCCAAAATTGGAATGGCTATATCTGGTTCTAAACTGCTCATGAGCACGCTACAACCTTGCCCTGTCAAATCAAACCTGAGAATAGTCATCCACTAACAACCAGGCAGCTTCTCGCTTTCCCGAGACGGCACAAAGCTGCAAACATAGTGGATTGAGAGCTTGCACAGTGAAATAAGAGGGCCACCGAGGCACTGTGACATTTTGAAATGGAGGAATTAGGACAAGGCACGATCACAGCCCCACCCTCTACCCATTTAACGAGCAGCATTAGAGGGTGCAAGGAGTAATGTAAGTTGCAGGTGCACCTCACTGCTCCTGATCAGATGTAAATTAAACCCCAATGCATGAACATTTCTGGGCTTCTTCCACTACTGCACAGCAAACTTCCTGGAGTGGGTGCATTGGAAAGGGTATTGAGATGGGTCAACTGAGACTATATGAATATTTGGCTGAAATGTCTGTGCCATCCCATTCCTGCTGACCTGCAGTGTCTGACCTGTGCATATGAAAGGAATGGGGTAGGCACACAAGCGGATACATCATCAGATGTGCCAGCAAAGAGTCAGCGCTTTCAGAGGGTAAGGAGAAGATGAATTTAGAAGGAAGAAGTGCAGGCAACATAAATGGAGGCATTTGAAGGGAAGATGGTTTTTTTATTTTAAAAAAGCACTTCTATGAAGCAAGCATTTCATAATCAGTCAGTGAGGCACCACTAAGTGTTCAAGATCTGGTGTCCTTTCCAGCCTATTGATTCAGAGAATTGTAACTGTACAAATCAAACCAGGACAGTACATGGCACTGAACATATCTATTATTCTGGTGTAACTCCTTCCCCCACCCCAACAAGGCAGTTCTGTTACTCTGGACCAGAAACCATTTTACTATTAAATCTCATAACGTGCATTTAGAAAGAACATGTATGGTTGGCTATTGTCACCATATTTACATTTGTGTTCTCACCATCTGGGGAACATCATCCCTTGTGTTCTGTCTTTTGATTTTGTTGTCCAGTCGTTGTGTTCATAAAGATGGAAGCTGTTAATTAATGCAGAGGCATGGAACCCACTTTGGGCACTGTGTCAGCATCAAGCACTCCCAGGACAGATAAAGCACAGGTTAGGGCAGTGTCCAGTACACTGCAACATCTACTCTGCCATTGTCCTTTTGCCCTGTCCACTTTACCAACACAAGTGATCCTCTGGAAGCAGCGCCAAATGGTGCAGGATCAACTTCAGAAACTGTGGCCCCTAAATGTTTCAGATAACATGGTGTAACTCATAGCAAGACTTTGCATGAATAGTGCAGTTTAAAACACTCAGCTGTTTATTGTAAACTTGTAAGCAATTTAGGGGCACATAGAACACCATTAAAGGCACTCCTTGTGAGACTCTGGACTGCTTTCATCCAAGGGTTCTGCACAGCTGGAGTTTGAAGTCTTTACTCTACACTTTTAGGTTCTGTAATATTTATATGGTGCAAATACCCAAACATTGTCCGTATAAATTGAACGTGGCCATTGTGTGTATAAAAGCCTAGTGACCGTCTAGCAGACAGTTCTCTGTTTTTAGCTTGTTCCTAGTGTTTTCAATAAATCTTATTGTCGGGAAAAGTTTCCTGTTTATTTTTGTTTGTATGATTGAGTCATAAACATTCACACGAAGGATATGCACAGTGCAATGAAAATCTTGCCCCATCCATATACCGTAAGTCACTTTGTAATTATCATACGGATAGCTGTTCACTTATAAATAATTCAGAACACTGATGGTTGATCAATTATTTTAACTCTGCAGGTTTTTGGAACCCGCAAGAGCAATGCTGTGGAGTTGCATATTGCCTACAGATATGGGGAGCACTATGACAGTGTGCGCATGCTCAATGATAATTCAGAAGCGCCTGCGAACCTAAAGACAGAGGTTGGTAAATGTATGTGATTGTGTCCTGAACCCTTTTGCGCACAAAACATGCAATGTTAAAGTTACTGAAAGTCTGTGACCTGCATTCCAGTTCTTCTTCAGCAGGGAAAGAGAGAGAATTAGCAATCAATAACCAGCTCTGAAAACATTTTGGTGTACATTTTAAAAGCTTACTGGTGAGCAAGAGTTTGCAAGCTAGTTTACATAATTTCCTTTAATGGTCGCTTCTCGGGCTGTGGAATGAATTCTAAGCACAATTACCAGACAATAGCCGCCAGAAACATTGCTCTCTTGTGTGTTTAAAAAGTGACACTTTAAAGTTTTTTAGAACTTTAGTTTGAGACCAACATTCTGCAGGGCTGCTTCCTCATTTTGCAGTGTTTTGTATAACTCTTGGTATAAATAGCAGCACTTTTTTTTTGTGAAGAGGTCGCTACAGCACCAGACCCAGAAATATTCATGTGTAATTATGTGACTCTTGCAGATGCTCATTAACGATGATTCAAAGAAAAAAGACCGAAACAAAATGTGTCACTACCAGATGGAAGATATTCGGGATTTTGAATGTGAAGTGACCAAGACTAATTTGGATGATGCAGTTCAGAAAGTACGCAACGCAACAGGGTGCATGGTAAGTAGCTGAAAACAGACTGACCAAGCTACCTCCTGTGTTCCTTGGCTAGGCTTACAGTAAAGCACATAGAAGTAACACTCCCAACTGCTCGGATTAGGCTCTGTATTTTAATATCAAGTAAAATCTTTCTAAATGAACTGTAAAATGTTCTGTAACTATCTACTTAATTTGTTTTCAACCAGAGTTGTAGTTTTCTGTAAAACTGCTGTAAATGGTGTCTGCTGATTATTCTGTATAGAAGCACATTGTTTATAGATTGTTAAATTATGACCAGTCTAAATTACAATTTGATTTTTTATGGAGAATTTTTGTTCCGAACCTTCAAGTTCACAGTGACCCCACTGTGTGTGGCTTCTATTCCTACTGTCAAGTCTTTGTTTACTGTGATACTTTCATTTGGAATTTATGGTGCTGAAATTGTGTATTTAATCTTGGTTGTTTAAAATGAAAATGATACAGATGTGTATTAGCACAGTGACTAAATGCAGTACCAGGGCTTGACTGAGCCACACTAACCAGGACGCTATTGCTTGATCAGGTCAGCAGCATTAGGGGTGTTACAATTGGCCTCCGTGTCATTTGGTCAGGGAGAGGGGGAAATCTTCCAAGTGGGTGTTCCTGATCACTAATCAAGTGACCTCTGCTGAAAAGCATGCGTGTGTCTTCAGTGAAGACATGTTGGGCTTTGGTTCTGATAAACCACCACATTCAAATAACGATTAGCAGTTGGGGCCCATATATGAAGAATGGCGAGGCACAAGAGAGGGTGCAGAACTGTTGGAACCCATTCATGAACAAGAGATAGTATAATGTTCACTGGAGCGGGAGCTTGGAAAATCCGGGAAGTGAAGTGACTTGTAACAGTTGATGTCCTCCTTGTTTTTCCTTTAGGACACCGCTGTGATTGTTCAAAATCTGGAAGCTGAAAACTACAACATAGGGTCTGTAATATTTACCATCTTACAGATGGAGGAACTGAAGAGTAGCAGTGAGTTCCCACACCTGAACGTTCAAACATAATCTGTGTACAACATATTGCAAGTGCATTTCAACAAGAGATTTTGAATTGTAATGATTTTCTGACTGGCTTCCTCTTTTCATTGTTTCTTTGTGCAAAATTTGCCCTTTGCTGCAGATTCCGTTCCGGTTTTACATCATAAACATCTAACTTGTCAAACTTGTTAAGGGTCCTGTTCAGAGGCTCCGTAGATAGCATTAAAGCTAATTCTGAATTGTGTTTTGAGTGTGCTCTTCAGTTTATCCAAGTTCCCAGATCAATACAAACTTGTATTCTCTCAAATAGTCCTGGCAGCCGGTCTAACTCTGTCAAAATAAAAGATTACACTTTGTAAGGGAAAACATTGAATGAATTACAGCAGATTTGGGAATATAGCATTCCTAGATTGTCGACTGGTAGGGTAGTATCAGATTTAGTTGAGAATTTTTAAGAACATAACAGGTCAGTAATATCCTTTTACATAACGCAATTGAAATTCAATCATTCTGTGTTCACTGGTGAAAAACCGCTGTCTGTAGAGTGACCCAGTTTCTGGCCTGTGAGTGCATCATACATGACTTTAATTTAATTTTGATTTAGACAGCGATGAAGAATCCAACCAAACCAGTTCTAATTGCAGCCCTCCGCACATGTCACCTCTCTGGATGGAGAATGGAACTGGTAACAGGATTTTTGGAAATCAAACGGTCAACACTGAAGAAATTGAAAACAACAGGAGGCTGAATGAAAAGGAAGAAAACAAAAGGACTAAAAATAAGGTGTGTAAGGTACGTGTTAGACAGTGTTGGACAGTGTGACCGGGGACAGATACAAAAGAAAAAGCTCTGCACAGCAACATGTGAGATGTGTACTTTTAAAATCAAAGACGACAATGTCCAAGGTTTTCACTGATGTGGAATTCTGGAATCTTATAATCCAGTATGGATTCCACAGCACCATACAGGCAGCTACACATGGGTCAGCTACACATGGGTCAGTTTGCCCATTTCTGAGTCTTTAAGTTCATGTTTTGCAGCATTATTTCTAGCTAGCAGACATTCCACAATGGGCCGTAAAGGGTCAATGGCAGAAAACCACATCATTAACTTTTACGGGAAGCGACCATGCCACATTATTTATCTCCCAGCATAGCTTTCAGTCAGTTCTGCCATTGGCCAATGTGTAGTAAATAGGTGGAAAAGTATGACTTTCATCTATGCGCATTTTCTTCATTGTTTTCTCCTGAAGGCATTGATTCCTCGCTTAAGTTCAGTTTTTCAGGCAAAGGGTATTCTCTCTCAACTCAAATATATTGTTCCAGTGGTAAATATTCGTGGGTTATCCTTGATGGTGAACATTTGGTGGGCATATCCAACTGAATGGGGCATTTCGGGCAAGCCCACCCCTGAACTGCCCTGACCTCTGAATACTTACACTTTCAGTGGTGGTCACTGCATTGTAGTTAGCAGAAAGAAATGCTTTGCTTTTCCTCTCTTCAGGAAGGCAGAGGCCAATTATGACACCTTAACTGTTGTCCCACTGCGATCAGTTTACTGAGCACAGACCAGGGATGGAACTGGTTTCAGATACTCGTTGAAAAAAATCTTTAGCTGCTAAAAGTTTTTTAACACCATCTGACGTACTATTTTATGAAGAAGCTTTTAAGGAAGTTGATAATATTGTATAGAGAATTTCTTGGAAGTGCTCATTGCACAATGTAGTGAAATAGGGCGACACGGTAGCACAGTGGTTAGCACCTTGCTTCACAGCACCAGGGTCCCGGGTTTGATTCATGGCTTGGATCACTGTCTGTGCACGTTCTCCCTGTGTCTGCGTGGGTTTCCTCCGGGTGCTCCGGTTTCCTCCCACAAATCGCAAAAGAGGTACTGTTAGGTGAATTGGGCATTCTGAATTCTCCCTCTGGCACCCGAACAGGCGGTGGAATGTGGCGACTAGGGGCTTTTTACCGTAACGTCATTACAGTGTTAATGTAAGCCTACTTGCGATAATAAAGATTATTATTGAATATTCATTATGTATACCGGCTGTTAAAATGGATAGTGCTTAACAACAATGTGCCACTGTGATTCTGCTGGTTAATTTGCATTTTAAAATTCTAGGTGACAAACAAGCAGCGAAAAGAACAGCAAAGGTTAGAAAAGAAGAAACGCCAAGAAGAAAGACATCGGCAGAAGGTCCTAGACAGCAGGAGCAATAATACAGAAGACAATGGAACCAATAGGGACTTGCAAGCACCTGTTACCCTCGTAAAAACATTTACAACTTTGAACATTTGATCCACGGACAGCAGTTACCTTCCCAGCTGGCAATCGCCTGACATTGAATGGGTTACTTAAGTCTCCTAGGGATTAGCATCTTGAGAGATGGAGAGGTTTTCTGATGCTGCTTTAGATTAAGAAAATATTTGATTCACATCTTTTTTTGAAGAACTTGTTTTTTCTTTGCAAACTTGCACACAGATAAACTGGAAGAAAAAGTCTTAAGGTGAAAGCAGTGAATTGCTTAATTTTACAAATGCAATAAATCTTCAAATGGTACTAAGTGAGAATTGAAATGAGAAATGTGAAATGTACGTGCAGATGAATTTTAGCAGTAAATGGACTCCAAAGGCAAGAACGCTTTGATAACTGTGTGAGCATGGTTTAGAGGGATTGACTTAACATTTTAAAATGTCATATACTTCTTACACCTGCACTAATTCTCATTATTGGAGGTGAAACGTGAGATCCTTTCTTTACAACATGAATTTACACAGCTCCCTGAGGCCACTTGCTATAGAATGGCTTTTGCACATGAATGTTTCTGAACACATTATTGGTTCACTGTTCAGGAGGTGCAGTGTTCACCTGCAGGCATCTGCTGGGGTACGTACGGCCTCAGACATTTACCTTTCCGGGACTTAAATTATTTTTTTAAGTAAAGGATACAAATATGCTGCTAACTACCAAAAATGGAAGGATGCTTTCCACCACGGGCTGTGCTAAGAATCTGTGTGAATCGGTTTAGTAGCTGTTCAACCAGTATGAGACAAGTGGAAGAACTGCAACTTCTGACTGGCACCAGAAGTTGCTGCATCTTGCTCATCGAGGCTTTGTCAGAGATAGTTTGGTTGAGCACTCCTGGAGGTGACTTAAGTGAAAGAAACTCCTAAATTTGTTTGTTCAATTTCTACCTCCTTGGAGATTTTCCCTTGCTTGGAAGTAGGGAACCATTTGATTGTGGTTGAGAACACCCACCGAGTGTTTGAAACAGTAACTCCAATGGACAATAAAGTTTGACAACTGGCTATTGTATGATTGCTTGTGTTTACTATATTTTGGCTCTGTATTCAAAGTGATAATACATGATCCCCTCAGTGAGAAGCTAAGCTTGTTAAACAGTTTCGAAACATGTCACGATGATTTGAAATTAGTAACAACTGAATCAAGAGCAAACCTAAAAAATTGTGAGTTGCTATTTTTTTTTTTTTTTCAAACACCAATATGATTGATAGTTGGCTTATTTACACTCCAGGTCAGAATTCTTTACAAAAACTATATTACTGTAACTGAAAATGCTTTACAAAGATATTTTAAGAAAATAAAACAACCCTACCTGTTATCAGTTGTGCATCTTGCTTCAATGGGTGCAGTGGATCTGGGTTTACCAGCCTAGTATCCCCTCTTGTTTGGTAGCGTTGGCGAATGAAGCTGGCTTCGGGGGGTTATTCTGGTTTGAATGACCATTGTTATGGGCCAGGGTTTAGAGAACCCCAAAGTGTATCATGGAGTTCATCTGACACGCAACTTTTAATAGATTGGGGTATGGGGAGCACACTGGCCCACTCTACAGGCGTGATGCACCAGAACTCTACAGTACTTTAAATTAAAACAATTTTTATTTATGAAACCAGTTAACACTTTATAAACCCACAGTAAACATCTTAACAACTATCAACCAATCCTCCCCACAGATCCAATATTCTATAAGTAAACCACAATCTTTCCTTATTAACATCCATAAGACAAAAGACCCTTTTTAACACAAGATCAGGTTTAAATTCACTACTGAGAGCAGTCAGCACTTTGAAATCACCCAATTGATCTGGAGACTGTCTTTAGTTTGCAGAGAGATCCTTATACAGCTCCTTGTTTTGCCTGCAGCTATCCAGCTCTCAAAACGAAACTAAAACACACCCTGTAGCAAACAGCCTATAACGAAAGTAAAGCAGACAGACAGCCCAGCTCCACCCACACTCTGACATCACTGATAAACATCCATTTTTTAAAGGTACATCCACTGCAGATATTTTTATAAACACCCATTTCTTAAAGGTACTCTCACATGACACCATGCAATAGTCAAGAACTTCATAACTAAAAAGTGACTCAGCAGGTCTCGCAGCAGCTGTGGAGAGAGAGAAACAGAGTTAATATTTCGAGTACATTGTCCCTTCTGCAGAACTCTGAAACTGGGTATGATGCACTTTGCAAGTTCATCAAATTTCCTCTTGCAGTAAGTACTACAATGGGTTTATTCGTATCTTCAGGGAAGTGTAACGACCTTGTCTGTTCTACATGCCTAAGTCTCACTGTCTTAGAGATGGGGAATAAATAATGGCAAAAAGAAATCTTCACTTTGTTTATAGCCTTTGGAAGAAATTTAATCCCTGTCCACTTCAAGCTTAAGTTTACTGCAGAAAAAAAAGTTCAATCAAAAATATTTGTTCATTGCAAGATATAATTCTTTGGAATGTCAAAATTTGCTTCTCTCAACATGAATATTGAGAAATAATAGACTTGGGACCTGAATGACATTTGAGGTGTTGATTATTCAACTCCCAACCCCAGTGGATGACTCAGCAATGTTGGTTTAGTATGAGTGGGATGTTATTTAACCCTGCACTGAGCTTCAAAATGCACACCCAGTCCATCAGCAACAACCACTGATTTCCACCTCTGCACTCGGGATGAGATATTCGTTTTAGACCGGGGAATGCACATGTTTGGAATCCTTTTTCGGGGAGCTTTTTGATGATGACAGAGAGAGTACATTGGTATGGCTAAGGTTTCCGGGGTACAGAGGCAGTGATAGATGAGGACCCCACAGCTGCTGTCTGATCTAATAAAATGTCTGTAAATAAAAAAGAAAATCTACCATTACAGACAGAATTCCAAATGCTCAGAAGCCCCAACTCTTGAGGAGCGGGCTTAGGGTGATCATTCAAATTGGCATATTATTTCCGATAAGATTCATTACCATCCCTCGATCCTCAAATACTCGTTATGGAAGGCCACCATCCTGAACCACGGCCTCTTTAAGAAGATCCCTTCTGATATATCTGAAATGAGCAACATGCTCTGTAAGCTCTGATGAGAAAGTACTTCTTGGCTTATTTATTTTGTACTGCCTTAGCCTGCCTGCCTCACAAGAAAAATCAGAACATACCACTCAACGCTAAGATATGACACTCCTACGTTTATGGATAGTCAGCCTTACATCTAAGCTTTTTTGTCGAGGTGATGCCGACATGAATCAGTTCACTGGGAGCGATCAGCAGATTTCCAGTGGATGATACCCAGAGGCTCATCAAGTAACAGATGCAGCCCCACCGATGCCATAATTTACTAGTTTTTATAGAATGGCAGAACTGTCTTGTTTGGAAGTCCCATCTCATTCAATTCCCTCTGTGGAATCTCTAACCTCATCCAGAATTTATTCCCTGGCATGCGTTGTGGGGGTGGGGGGGGGGCTACGTCCCAATAATGTTAGGTGTGATGTACCCCCAATCTGAGCTCTTTATTTTTGGGGGCTCAATGCTGGATCTTTCTGTCCTGGTAGTTAAATCAATAATTTGGGATCTGTAGAAAGTTCATTTTGAACTTAAAACGTTAACTCTGTTATTCGTTAGATGCTCCCAGCCCTGCTGGGTTTTTGTTTCCGATTTCCAGGATCTGCAGTATTTTGCTTCTAAATCAATTATTTGTTAGTCCGCTTGCACCGGGGGTGCAATTTGTCTTCAAATGTGGACCAGCAGGTCCTCCAACTGGCAAGTTCTAGCAAAGACCCTACTAAGGCAAAGTTGATCACGGCAGGCTCACTGCTGGGTCTTGGTAGGCTCCTTGGCTTGTTCAAGCTTCTTGTAATTCAGTAAGCTTTGGTCGCAGAAGCAGTGGGAAATTTGTATTGGCTAACTTTAACGTGACAGATGTATAGCTTCTGGGGAAAATACTGACAGCTTGGTCATCATACCGTGATGCATATCCTCACCATTTTGTCTTTGGCTACTGATTCTACACGCACGCTAGTTTTTCTTTCTGTTCTCAAGGACTCTATCTGAAATATTAACCTGCCCTCTCCAGGTATACAGGGTGATTCCCAGTACAGAGTGTTCTGACTGATTGTCTCGTCACTTTTAGAGTATATTTCTTAATGCAGTTACAAGAGACATGAGTTTTAGATGAAATGGTCTTCTGTTTACACAATTCGTATGTCCGTACGTATGTCCATAATTTTATGGTGTGTACACCATTACAGCGCACTCAAAGCTCAGACATCCAGGCATTGCTAAAGTTCTGAACAGCTTGCACTTTGTTTTGTGTGCCGTGAATTCTTCCCTCTTACAGCTATTCCTTCTCAGTTAACAAGCAAAACTGGGAACACAGAAGCTCACATATTTAGTAAAGTGGGGTATTCTGGACTAATTATTACCACCCCCACCAAATACTTTTATTTTTGATGGTTCAGCAACAGAGAAGTTAAGTTTTCACCTGTTTGTCAAGACACATTTGTTAATATTTCAGATGGTACAGATATTTTAATATGAAAGCAAAATGCTGCAGATGTTGAAAATATGAAATAAAAACCAATGCTGGAAATACTCAGCAGGTTTAGCAGCATCTGGGGGGGAGAGGAACTGAGTTAATGTTTCGAGTTGGATATAAACTGGAGAATGGCTTGGAAGAATATCTTGTGTTAATTGTCTGCCGAAGTTTTCTGTATGCTTTCGGCATACTTTTTGTGTCAACATTTCCCTCCCATAAATTCCTATTTTCACCTTTACAATGGATTTTTGCCAATATAAAATCCTCACTCTGACTACTGGGTTCCCACAAATCACTCGAGTTGGTTTTAGAAAATTATCCATTGAAAACGTTTTGGAAATTTTTTTTCCCAGCAGGTAAAATTTCTGCCACTCCATCTAAGAGGTCAAATAAAATAAAATGTTTTCCGGTGGTGGCTCACCACTAGCCGCCAGCAGGATTTTAAGGTCCTGCCGAGGTCTATAGCATTTTGTGCGCCTCGCCACCGGGCAATCTGCCGCAGGGGGTCACCTTTGGTTGGACTGGAAGATCCCGCCGGCAGGAAGGGCTGGAAAATCCCGCAATAAGTGTTGAGTTCTACATTCCCCATCTCACCCCAATGACCTTGTTTGCCTAACAAGAATCCATCTACCTACACCTGTAAAAATATTCAGTGACCCCACTTCCACTGTCTTCCGAAGCAGAGAGTTCCAAAGTCGCACAACCCTCTGAGAAAAATATTCCCCTCATCTCTGTCCTATAAAGGCCACCACCAGTTTTAGAATAGTGCAATTAATTGCGCATAATATAGTTTCACAAACAGCAATGAGCTAATGTTCAGCTAGTCTTTTTCTGGTAGTATTGGTTATGCGCCAAATGTTCACGTTACTGGAAGACCGAAACGTAGGAAAAATCGGAATTTAAGAACAGGGCTCAGCCTTTCAGCCCCTCAAGATTGTTTTGTCATTCATTTAGATTGTGGCTGATCTGTATCCAATTTATTTTACCCACCTTTGTTCGATATTCCTTATTATGCACTGATAATGTATATTTCAATTGACTTAGCATCCTGAGCCTTTTGTGGTGGCATTCCAGATTTCTACTCCCCCCATTGTCAAAAAGGTGGATCCGGGTTTCCAACTCCACCTGTCTTTAGTTTGGTCCATTCTTACTCTATCCATGCTCCTCTCTACCTTCTTTCTCCCATTAATGCATTTCCTCATAATAGTGCCATTTGAACACCTGAACATACAATTCTCGATTATTTTATCCAAGCCATTAAAATAAATGGTGAAAAGCTGAGGTACCATTACAGGTTGTTCAGGAACATACAGGATCTTTGTTTCTCTTTTTCAAATCGTGCTGTAAAATTTTGCATGCCCACGAAAATAAGCAGTCAGGCTCTTTGTTCAATGCTTCATCCAGAAATGGCACCCCCAACACTTTAGCACCTCCCTCGGTACTGCACTGACGTGTTTGTCAAGATTTTGCAGTATTAATAAGCTTGCTTAGTTATTAATGGCATTTCAGAATTATTGATGGGTTTTCAAAACTGTTGTCTGTTAATGTCGGATTACTGACTTTAAAAAAAATAAATTTGGAGTGCCCAATTAATTTTTTCCAATTGAGGGGCAATTTAGCGTGGCCAATCCACCTAGCCGGCACATCTTTGGGTTGTGGGGGCGAAACCCACGCAAACACGGGGTGAATGTGCAAACTCCACACGGACAGTGACCCAGAGTCAGGATTGAACCTGGGACCTCGGCGCCATGAGACAACAGTGCTAATTCACTGCGCCACCGTGCTGCGCCAGATTGCTGACTTGACCTTAGTGCAATCCAATCAAAAATGTTCAAGAAGTTGTTTTTTTAAATCTGCGGGTTGTGAGGTGCAGAAGGGAGGAAATAGTGTTCAAGTTGTGCAGAACACTTGTATAGCACCCTTAATGCCATAAATTGTCCCAAGGTACTTCATAGGAGTGTTTGCCAAACAACATCTCACATCAAGCCGCATAAGGAGATATTGGAGCAGCTGTTCAAGACCTCGGTCAAAGAGGTGGTCTCAGAAGAGTATCTTAAAGAAGGAAAGAGAGCTAGAGAGAGAAGGCTAGGGAGGGAATGTAGGGTCTTGGCTGCTGAAGATGGTAATGGTGGGTTGATTCAAATTGTGGATGATCAAGAGGCTACAGTTGGAGGACCACAGATGTCTCAGTGTGTTGTCGGGTTCAGTTTTGGGAATGAAACCCCAAGAAAGATATATTTTCCCTTGAAGCGGTACAGTTTCACCAGCATGAAACCAGGGGCTAACGGGTAATGTAGAGATGCCACATAAACATGTATTCCCTTGGCTTTAAATGGTTGGGGGATGATTTAATCGAAGTATTTTAAATGATAATGGGATTCCGAAGGATAGCTACAGCGAAGCTTTCCTCTGGTTGAGGACAAGAGAGCACCTTAAAATTAGATCTAAGTCATGTAGGAGTACAATCAGAGCACAGTCATGGTAGTAGAAACCTGGGAGTCTCTTCCACAAGTCTAGATTAATCACAGCATGAATTTGTTAAAGGAAAATTGTGTTTACCTTGATTGAATTTTTTGATAAGGTAACACAAGAGGGTAGGTAATGTAGCCTATCGCATCTTTCCAAAAGGCATTTCAGCAAAGTTGATGCCTATGGGATGTGTGACAGGAATAAAACGTACTGGCGAATGATTATTTTTTTGGACTGGGAGTAGTTATACAATGGGGTTCCCCAGGCATCAGTATTGTGACCACTTATTTTCTGTGATTAAATTGGCCAGAAGACAAACATGGGACACAACCGACAGAGTACCCTTCGTCGTCCAGTACTTCCCCGGAGCAGAGAAACTACGTCATCTTCTTCACAGCCTTCAACACGTCATTGATGATGATGAACATCTTGCCAAGGTCATCCCCACACCCCCACTACTTGCCTTCAAACAACCGCGCAACCTCAAACGAACCATTGTTTGCAGCAAACCACCCAGTCTTCAGAACAGTGACCATGACACCACACAACCCTGTCATGGCAATCTCTGCAAGACGTGCCAGATCATCGACATGGATACCACTATTACACGTGAGAACACCACCCACCAGGTACGCGGTACATACTCGTGCGACTCAGCCAACGTTGTCTACCTAATACGCTGCAGGAAGGGATGTCCCGAAGCGTGGTACATTGGCGAGACCATGCAGACGCTGCGACAACGAATGAACGGACATCGCACAACAATCACCAGGCAGGAATGTTCCCTTCCAGTCGGGGAACACTTCAGCAGTCAAGGGCATTCAGCCTCTGATCTCCGGGTAAGCGTTCTCCAAGGCGGCCTTCAGGACCCGCGACAACGCAGAATCGCCGAGCAGAAACTTATAGCCAAGTTCCGCACACATGAGTGCGGCCTCAACCGGGACCTGGGATTCATGTCGCATTACATTCATCCCCCACCATCTGGCCTGCGAAATCCTACCAACTGTCCTGGCTTGGTACAATTCACACCTCTTTAACCTGGGGTTACCCCATCTCTGGATCTGTAAAGATTTAATCACCTGCTAATGCTCGCATTCCTAGCATTGTTTGGCATCTTTGAATTTGTCTATATATGTGTTTCTGGAACAGACCTCTTCATTCACCTGAGGAAGGAGCAGCGCTCCGAAAGCTAGTGACATCGAAACAAACCTGTTGGACTTTAACCTGGTGTTGTAAGACTTCGTACTGTGCTCACCCCAGTCCAACGCCGGCATCTCCACATTACTTATTTTCTTGATAGAAGAGGAAATATAAGTTGAAACGATTGTAGGAACCGTGAGACATGTGGTGGGTATATGCGCACATATCGGTGATTGTGGCAGAACAGGTTGAGAAAGTGTGGTTAAAAAGGCATAAGGGATCCTGGGTTTTATGAATAGAGGGAGCACAAAACTAAGGAGGTCATAATGCAAGGAATAGGAATTCTGCGACTGGAATATTATGTCCAATTCTGGGCGGCATATTTTAGGTAGGATTTAGAGAGGCTGCAGAAAAGATTCATGAAGCAGGGATGCACCCTCTCCCCACTGCTGTTCGCTTTGGCCATTGAGTCACTGGTGATGGCGTTAAGAGCTTCAAGGAACTGGAAGGGGTTGGTCCAGGGGTGGGGGGGGGGGGAGAACACGGGCTGGGATTCTCCAAACCTGTGGCCAAGTTCTGACGCCAGCGTGAAAAGTGGCGCGATCCACCCCTTCCTAGGGGGCTAGTATGGCGCTGGAGTGGTGTCCGTAGCTCCGGTGCCCGAAAGCCGGCGCGCCACGGCCCATGAGTCCGCGCATGCGCGCCATGGTCGGCGCGGGTTCGCACATGCGCATGGGTTCCCGTCTCTGCACCGGCCCCCGGGCAATATGGCAGAGCCCTACAGGGGTCCGGCGCGGAGGATCATAGGCCCCAATGGAACTAGCCCGCCCGCCAATCGGTAGGCCCCGATCGTGGGGCAGGCCACCGTGGAGGCCCTCCCCTGGGGTCGGATCCCCCCCAACCCCCTCACCAGGACGGCCCCCGCAGACAGAACTCCGAGGTCCCGCCGGGTGGGACCATACGAAACACATGCCGGCGGGACTCGGCCGAATGCAGCGGGCACTCGGCCCATCGAGGCCCGGATAATCGCCAGGGGGGGCCACTTTCAACAGCCCCCGACTGGCGCGGTGGCGATCCCACAGTCGCCCGAAAATCGGCGCCGGAGAATCGTCAAGTTGGCGTCGGGGCGGCATGGCGAGATTCTCCGGCGATTCTTCAACCTGGCACGAAGTCAGAAAGTCCCAGCCAGGGTCTTGCTATATGCCAACAACCTGCTCCTGTATATTTCCGACCCGTAAGTGGGTATGGGAGAGATTATGAGGATTTTAGGGGAATTTGGCCGGTTTTAGGGGTACAAATTGAATATGGGGAAAAGCGAGATGTTTGCGATCCAGGCAAGGGGGCAGGAGAGGCGATTGGGAGAGCTGACATTCATAGTGGTGGGAGGGAGCTTTCATTATTTGGAAATCCAGGTGGCACAGCACAGGCTGTTACATAAACTAAATTTGACCCGGCTAGTAGAACAGATGAAGGAGGACTTTCGAAGGTGGGACATGTCCCGCTGTCACTGCCAGGGAGAGTACAGACCGTTAAAATGGTGGATTGGTAACGGCACCTCTGCTGTTCTCGCTGGCCCGATACTACACAAGCCCGGTGGTAGTGGCGGCCCTGAGAGCCTGGGGGCAGTGGAGGAAGCATATGAGAGTGGAGGGAGCATCGGTCTAGGCCCTGATTTGCAGTAACCATCGATTTGTACCGGGAAGGCTGGATGGGAGGCTTCGGAGATGGCACAGAGAAGGATTGGGACGATGAAGGATCTATTTATAGAGGGGAGCTTTCCTTGTTTGAAGGATTTAGAGGAGAAATTTGAACTGCCAGCAGGAAATGGATTAAGATATCGGCAGGTACGGGAGTTTTTGTGAAGGCAGGTTTCCTTTCCGCTCCAACCGCCACGGGGTATACAGGACAGGGTAGTTTCCAGAACGGGGGTGGGAGAGGGGAAGGTTTCGGATATTTATAAAGAACTCATGGAGTAGGGGGAAATGCAGACGGAGGAGCTAAAGCGCAAGTGGGAAGATGAGCTAGGGGGTGAGATAGAGGCAGGTCTTTGGGCGGATGCATTAAACACGTCCTCATTTAGTTTAAGGTTGTCCACCGGGCACACATGACGGTGGTCCGGATGAGCAAGTTTTTTGGGAGATATGCGGGAAGGCCAGCAAACCATGTCCATATGTTTTGGACATGTCCGAAGCTTAGGGGATTTTGGCAGGGTTTTACAAAGGTCGTGTCCACGGTGTTAAAAACAAGGGTGGTGCTGAGTCCAGAAGTGGCGATTTTCGGAGTGTTGGAAGATCAGGGAGTCCAGGTGGTGAGAGAGGCTGATGTCTTTGCCTTTGCCTCCTTGGTAGCCCGGAGACAGATATTGTTAGCGTGGAGGGACTCGAAGCCCCCGAATTCAGAGATCTGGCTTAGTGGCATGGCCTAGTTTCTCAGACTTGAGAAAATCAAGTTTGCTCTAAGAGGGTCAATGCTAGGGTTCGTCTGGAGGTGGTAGCCGTTTGTCGACTTCTTTGGAGAAAACTTGTCATCAGAGATTGGGGGGGGGGGGGGGTGGTGGAGTTAGATTATTGTTTAGAGAAGGTGGGATTTGTGAGGGAGGAAGGCGATCTTTGTACTGGGTTTATATTTGTACTTGTACTGTTTACTGTTATTATTATTATGTTTTTCAAAAAAAAAGAAAAGATTCATGAAAATAGTTCCAGGGATGGGAGACGTCAGCCCTCAATTACTCTAAAACTCACAATCAACCTCCTTTTACTCTTTGCGCTCACCCCTCAGCAGAAGGGCTTTTCCCTGCATGGTTGCACCAAGGCGACCACAGGGCACCTGACCCCATGAAACCCTTTGGGCTGGTTGGGCAATGAATGGAAGCTCTTCCCCACAAGCATGCTGGCAGCCAGTTCAGCTATAGCAGTGAATAATGGTAGGTCTTGCCACATGTCCCTGGCCAGAAGGTCCACTCGCTTCCGTGGCTGGGCGTTTATTAACATTAAAAGTTGTCAGGAATAAGCGAATGACTAGGGTAAGAGTAGGGCCAGCCAAGGACAGGGATGGGAAGTTATGTGTGGAGTTTGAAAAGATAGGCGAGATACTAAATGAATATTTTTCATCAGTATTCACTCAGGAAAAAGATAATGTTGTGGAGGAGAATGCTGAGACCCAGGCTATTACAATAGATGGCATTGAGGTACGTAGGGAAGAGGTGTTGGCAATTCTGGACAGGCTGAAAATAGATAAGTCCCCGGGGCCTGATGGGATTTATCCTAGGATTCTCTGGGAGGCCAGGGAAGAGATTGCTGGACCTTTGGCTTTGATGTTTATGTCATCATTGGCTACAGGAATAGTGCCAGAGGACTGGAGGATAGCAAATGTGGTCCCTTTGTTCAAAAAGGGGAGCAGAGACAACCCCGGCAACTATAGACCGGTGAGCCTCACGTCTGTAGTGGGTAAAGTCTTGGAGAGGATTATAAGAGACAAGATTTATAATCATCTAGATAGGAATAATATGATCAGGGATAGTCAGCATGGCTTTGTGAAGGGTAGGTCATGCCTCACAAACCTTATCGAGTTCTTTGAGAAGGTGACTGAACAGGTAGACGAGGGTAGAGCAGTTGATGTGGTGTATATGGATTTCAGTAAAGCGCTTGATAAGGTTCCCCACGGTAGGCTATTGCAGAAAATACGGAGGCTGGGGATTGAGGGTGATTTAGAGATGTTGGCCAGAAATTGGCTAGCTGAAAGAAGACAGAGGGTGGTGGTTGATGGGAAATGTTCAGAATGGAGTTCAGTTACAAGTGGCGTACCACAAGGATCTGTTCTGGGGCCGTTGCTGTTTGTCATTTTTATCAATGACCTAGAGGAAGGCGCAGAAGGGTGGGTGAGTAAATTTGCAGACGACACTAAAGTCGGTGGTGTTGTCGACAGTGTGGAAGGATGTAGCAGGTTACAGAGGGACATAGATAAGCTGCAGAGCTGGGCTGAGAGGTGGCAAATGGAGTTTAATGTAGAGAAGTGTGAGGTGATTCACTTTGGAAGGAATAACAGGAATGCGGAATATTTGGCTAATGGTAAAGTTCTTGAAAGTGTGGATGAGCAGAGGGATCTAGGCGTCCATGTACATAGATCCCTGAAAGTTGCCACCCAGGTTGACAGGGTTGTGAAGAAGGCCTATGGAGTGTTGGCCTTTATTGGTAGAGGGATTGAGTTCCGGAGTCGGGAGGTCATGTTGCAGCTGTACAAAACTCTGGTACGACCGCATTTGGAGTATTGCGCACAGTTCTGGTCACCGCATTATAGGAAGGACGTGGAGGCTTTGGAGCGGGTGCAGAGGAGATTTACCAGGATGTTGCCTGGTATGGAGGGAAAATCTTATGAGGAAAGGCTGATGGACTTGAGGTTGTTTTCATTGGAGAGAAGAAGGTTAAGAGGAGACATAATAGAGGCATACAAAATGATCAGGGGGTTAGATAGGGTGGACAGTGAGAGCCTTCTCCCGCGGATGGAAATGGCTGGCACGAGGGGACATAGCTTTAAACTGAGGGGTAATAGATATAGGACAGAGATCAGGTAGGTTCTTTACGCAAAGAGTGGTGAGGCCGTGGAATGCCCTACCTGCAACAGTAGTGAACTCGCCAACATTGAGGGCATTAAAAAGTTTATTGGATAAGCACATGGATGATAATGGCATAGTGTAGGTTAGATGGCTTTTGTTTCGGTGCAACATCGTGGGCCGAAGGGCCTGTACTGCGCTGTATCGTTCTATGTTCTATGTTCTATGACTGTGGCTCCCTCATGTTTGAATTTAAGAATTGTGAGCACTCCCAGGAAGGGAAAGGAAAAAACTCCAAAAAAGTAACAAAACTACTAATTAGAATATATTGTCTTTTATTTTATCAGCCAGGGACAACTGTAATTACAATTGCAGAATACTAGATAAGAAAACCTTCACAAAGCTAATACTTTGAGCAATCTACCATATCATTGTTCCCATATGATTGACACCTTCCCCGTCATGCTATACAATCACAGGAGCACTGGGAGTGCTGGAGCTGCAATGACTGGATCAAATTACACATTTCAGAGCAGATTGAATTCCTTTGCAGCAGGCAGGGTCAAATTACACGTTTCAGACAAACCGTGGGGTGTGCCTTGTCCTTCAAGGGGACCAGTCCGTAACTTGGCCCAACCCACTTGTGTTGCAAATGAGCACAGCCATAAATTACTGCCATCCCTGTCATTTGTATGTGCGTGTGTAAGAGATAGGCCAGGGGATGTTAGGACCCAGGGGAAATTTTTAAAAAAATACCAGGCAAGTCTCCTTTAGAAAAGTGCAAACACCATTGCTGTTATTGTAGCAAATTCCCAAATTGATTTGAAGCTTTTTTTTGTCTTCTGACCATTAGCACTTGATTCTGTGCACTCCTGGTACAGTTGCATTTTCCGACTTTGTGCAGTGTGTTATGGATAAAAGTGAATAGTTTGAATAATGTCTGTCCCATCAATGCCCAATCCTCTTACCTGGACCTACTCCTGGATAGAGTTGGCCAGACGCATGACCACAACACAGAGGGGGATTGTAACTGGGAGAATGGAGACGCAAGAACCTAAATCAGTTTTTGTTTATCAGGCCCTCACTGCAAAGTTCAACACAAGCGATGCACAGCATTCTCTGCTCGAGTCACAGGCATGCTGGGCCAAAATGCAATGAGTGGCATCACATAACGCCAGTGTAAGAAAGTTTGCGAACCCATTTACTAGGCAAGACGACTGTCCAGGCTGTCTGAAGTGAGGAACATGTGCATTTCTCAGAGATAGTCAAGTGGCTGCTGGAAGGGGCTGTTGCCTGGCCAAGGGGGCCGGAAATGGCAGTCACTTGTGTCATGTGAGAGTACCTTTAAGAACTGGATGTTTAAGCAATGTACCTTTAAGAAAACAGTTATGTCATAGAGTGGGTGGAGCTCAGCTCAGTTCAGCCATTTTGAAGTTTCAGTTTTGAAAAGTGCCTGGCTGGTTTTGCTGAGAGCAGTTTAAAAGTGCCTCGCTGTTTTGCTGTGAGCTGCTTAAAAGGAGAAAGCCAGTTTGAGACAGCAGCTTGAGATGTTCTGGTTTGCTGTGATCTGCTTGAAGGGAGAAAGCCAGTTTGAAAAAGCAGCTTTGGTGTGTCTGTGTGTTTCCAGAGAGCTGCAGGAAGAAAGCAAAGTGCTGGAGCTGAAGTCAACCAAGCATATATATCTCTGCCATAAAACAGAAAATATATATTAACTGTGACTGGTGTGTTACTGTTTTGAAGGTTTGAAGCCTTTTGGATGTTTGAAGGAATATTTTGAGGGATTATTTAGTGGTATATTATTTTCAGGGTTATCTTTGAAGTAAGGGGTGTTAAGGGATCCAATGTTTATTTAAAAGGTTAAGTTGAGTTCATAGAATAAACATTCTTTTGTGTTTAAAATCCACATGTCCATAATTGTAATATCACACCTGGGGAACAAGCCGCGTGCTCGTTAAAGCAACAAATCCATTAAAGGGAGAGGTTGGTTGAACTTCATGATACATTTTGGGGTTCTGAAAACGCCTCCCCATAACACTATGCACATGGGTAACATTGGCACTGTTTGCATCAGGCCTCTCAGTTTTAGCCACTTCAGGCCGTGTTGCTGCAGTTGCTGGAGACCCCGGTATGTAGTTTGTAGCTGGACCTGGTCCAATTTGCACATGCCATCTGGGCCAGAGGCCGGCTGTAACAGCCTACCAAGGGCACGTTTTCAAGAATGCCTCTGAGATTTCAGAGATCATCAGTGTGGGTTAAAACTTAGAATTCACTTCTCCTCTGATTAACTTGTGAGATTTGGTATGTCTGTAGTAACTTCTCTTTAGAGTGAAAAAAAAGCACCATGAGTGCACCTATATGTAATGATGCACTTTCATACCACTTTGTTAGAAACACAAAAGGTATTTATTAATAAGAAAAACGGTACAGCAGCCACCCGGCTACCCTAGTCCCCCTACATGTCTTCTTGCCTGAGAGAGGATTCACCCCCTGGTGTGATTACCCACTCTGCATCCCGATTGGTCCCCCTAGCCAGGTGACCCTTACTCTGCTGTGTTGCCCTTAATGGGACAATCACCACAAAATATCACATGGCACCCTTTACCCTCACCATTATCCCCCTCGCCCCACCCCACTTGGGCTATCTGTTCCGTGTTCCTTTTTGCCCTTTGACATACTGCTCATTGTTGTGCCATTAACACTTTCTAATCTCTTTATGTACCACTATCTGCACCCTTCTTAGCCTAAATCATCCCTATTTACACTTTTGTCTTTCTGTCCATAATATCATTGTCAATCTTCACCTATCGCTGGCCCTCTATTCAACCCCACTGCTCCACGCCCCCCCACCCCACCCACAACAGTACAAATCTGACCCTATTTCCAGTTCTCTTCAGCTTCGACAAAGAGTCATTCAGACTTAAAACATTAGCTCCCTTCTCTCTCCACAGATGCCGTCCGATCTGTTGCAATTGTTCAGTACTTTCTGTTTTGTACAGCACAGAGACTGCAGTGATTCGAGAAAGCAGCTCATCACCACTTTCTCGAGATTAGGATGGGCAACAAACGGTGGCCTGGCTAGCAACGGTGACATCTGAAGAACATTTGAAAAAAACACTTCCTCTGGACCACATTGTGCAGCTATCAGGAGTTGGAAGCCTGGCTGCTGTTTCTTTAAGTCCTTCACCTCTAGCTTGGGTGTCAGCCAACTGTAATGATTCAACTGAGATAAACTAACCCACCGCTGTGGTTGAAGTTTTAAAAGTGATTACTGCCGATAAAACTAACACCAAGCATGGTCAGGCGTGTCAAAATGAAAAACAATTGAAAGGGAAATGAGGATCTCCTTCAGCCCAGCAGTTAGTGAGTTCCCAATAGTCTCTAGAAGCTAGTGATCTCATCCCCTCTTTACCTTATTAATAATTAACATGAAGGAAGGAGGTCCAAGTAACGTGATCCAGCTCCTATTAATATTCAGCTGGTCTCCTTTACTTTATTGTTTTGTTCTGTTCAAAAGTAGGAGCGCTCCCTGAAATTTCACTAACAATGCTAATTTAAACATGGTGTGGTGAATGTATTCACCTAATGCATGTATGATACTGTAACCTATGACCTA
Source organism: Scyliorhinus torazame (assembly GCF_047496885.1). Classification (NCBI taxonomy): domain Eukaryota; kingdom Metazoa; phylum Chordata; class Chondrichthyes; order Carcharhiniformes; family Scyliorhinidae; genus Scyliorhinus; species Scyliorhinus torazame. Next base: position 36,126,969 of record NC_092722.1, read on the forward strand.
TGACCTGGAAGTAGTGATACGAGCTGCTTCCAGGTACTGTACTGTAACCCCAATGGGCTCCGCCTCTGGCTCCGCCCTCACCGGTGCCATATATAGACCGGCCGCCTATGGGCGGCATTCATCTGTACAACCGACTCTGGCTAAGCAAGTTCATGATTAATAAAGCCTAATGTTCACTCGCTCTCTCTGCCTCTTCGTGAATTAAAGGTATATCACATGGAATTTGAGAATTTTTAAATCAAGGCATTGCTGGACTGGGAGCCATTGTAGGACAGCTAGCACAGGGGCAATGGACCAATGAGACCGGTGCGAGTTAGGATAAGGGCAGCGAAGATTTGGGTGAGCTTGTATTTTCGGAGAGTGGATGATGGGAGATTGGCCAAGAGAACAACAGGATAATCAGGTCTGGAGATTTAAAAAGAGCGTAGGTATTGATTTCAGTTGCACGTGATTGACGCTGGGGTGAAAATTGGCAATATTACAAAGCAGGCTGTTATAGATGTTCAATAACTGATTTCAAATGCAATAATCTATCAAAGGGCTTCAGATGAAAAACAGTTTGGCGTTGCCTGAATGATGATCCCCCACCCAGCACACCCTGCCCCACAAATCCTCCGACAGCCCCATAATCGTCTCACTGCTTTGACACAAGTTAATGGAAATGTTTGAAATTAAGTGATGAATCTCAGCATCCAAAACAATTTTAAAGACATGGATAGAAAAAGTTTGTTTATTTGGTATTTCTTGGAAGTGGAACATTGCAGGTTACAGAACAATCACACAGAGGCAGAATTTTCCACTGACCCAGCTGGCTCCCTCTGTCATTCCTAGACATACATTTCATATCACAGAGTATGAAACGGGTTTTGACCAAAGTTCATACTGTTTACTGCGCAGTGGAGAAACAGGTGCAGTGTTTGATTTGAATTTATTTTTCCCCACTCACCTTCAAGGAAAGGAAACTGCCCTGACAGCAAAACCTGGAGTCTTAACTGCAAAAGTCGGCCTTTATTTAATGGAACCTTACCTGAACTTCAATATTAACCCAGTGATTTAAGCTGACTGGCATGTGGGCTGCAGGTATTCCCCATACTCACTGGACTGTGTCTTGTTACCTATGTGGTAGGTAACTCGTGCTACTCAATCCATGGTTGATGGTGAGGTCTTCTGAATCTTGATGAAGAAGACTCAAACTCGTCCAGTAACAACAAAGGTTTATTGAGTAACTATAACAAGTGCATGAGTTCTTTACTTTAACTTTGATACTAGTGATAAGGTTAACAAGATCTAACAACAGTGACTATACGTAACTCCACTAACTATCTGAACTATTCTGATATTGCCCTGATCACAGTGCACCACAGAGAGAGACTGCCGAAGACCCAATGCGGCTGCCTTTTATACCCCCATTGGTCAGGCCCTCTAATGATCATGTGGTGCTACTGATTACTCATTAACCCCTTGTGTACATGCACATACAGAGATCACTACAGTAAAAGAGTAATTATAATAATCTTTATTAGTGTCACAAGTAGGCTCACATCAACACTGCAAATGGGGCTGCACGGTAGCACAGTGGTTAGCACTGTCGCTTCACAGTTCCAGGGTCACAGGTTCGATTCCCGGCTTGGGTCACTGTCTGTGCGCAGAATGCACGTTTCCCTGTGTCTGCATGAGTTTCCTCCGGGTGATCCGGTTTCCTCCTACAAGTCCCGAACGATGTGCTTGCTCGGTGAATTGGACATTCTGAATTCTCCCTCTGTGTACCCGAACAGGCGCTGGAATGTGGCGACTAGGGGCTTTTCACAGTAACTTCATTGCAGTCTAAGCCTACTCGTGACAATAAAGATTATTGAATAATCAAAATGAAGTTACTGTGGAAATCCCCTGGAAGCGACTTGATTGAAACCTTTAAGATGCGGGGGGGGTCACGACAGAGTGGATGCCAGGAGGATGTTTCCTCTTGTGGGAGAATCTAAAACTGGGTCACTGTTTAAAAATAAACAGTGTAGAAGGAGGCCATTCGGCCTATCGAGTCTACACTGGCTCTTTGAAAGATTACCCCACCTAGGCCGGCTCTCCCACCCCATCTCCACAACCAGAACCCCACCTAACCTGCAAATCTTTGGGCACAAAGGGGCAAGTTAGCATGGCCAAACAAAAATGGAGGGTCAAGATGGAGGGGACAGTCACAGAATAAAGTTGTTGAACTTAATGTTTTGCTTTCACTGAGCATTGACTTTTGACCTCCTCCACCTCCCTCTCCAACTATATAATCCATCGTATTTCTACCTTTCTTCGGTTCTGAAGAAGAGTCATAGGACTCGAAACGTCAATTCTGTTTCTCTCTCCACAGATGCTACCAAACCTGCTGAGTTTATCCAGCATTTTCTGATTTCATTTCAGATTTCCAGCATATGCAGCGTTTTTACTTTATTTTAGATCTGGCCGAAAGTTGGTTAGAAGCCCTCATGGTGGGCGGGCAGCTCCCCAGCACAGGCCCAGCCCTCCATTAAGTTTGTGTCATTGAACATTGACACAGAAAGAAGTTCAATTAGCAGTCCCAGCCTTTGCTGAACTGAGTCAGTGAGCCCTTATCAAGTCAAACTATAAACTCATTAAACTAGTTACATATTAGACTTGATAGAACCCTCGAGTGAATCGTGCAATAAAATGTTTGAGTTGGAAAAACATGTGAATGACCTGCTGTAAAGCTATAAATATAGCAAGTGCCCGCAGACAGGAGCAGACCAGAGGGACCTCAGACTCTGCCTCCTGAGTATTAGTTGGAGTCTGAGGATGGAGAAAGTGGTTGTTGGAAACGCCTCGGTGCCAGAGCACGACTGCCTGATTTGCTTCAACAAATATGATTATTTCATTCGAAAGCCCAAGCAACTGGCGTGCCAGCACTGTTTCTGCGCAATCTGTTTGAAGATCATGGTGTCAAGCAGTAAGGATGGCTCCTGGATCATCACTTGCCCTCTTTGCCGACGATGCACATCGGTGGTGGAAGCACTGGTCAGCAATCTCCCCGACCAGCCCGGCCTGATGGAGGTCCTACCCAGGAGGATGTCGGCCTTGCCTGAAACGGTGCCCGAGGTGCTGCTGTTGCCTCATCTTCTGCCGCAGAGCCACGTCAGCACTTTCACCCTCATTGCCGAGGCTAGCAGCCAGCCAGACCTGGAGGACGAGCGCTTCAGGAACAGGATAACATCAGCCGCCATCCGGCGCTTCCTCCTCACCATGATGTTCTTCTCGGTCGTTATGTTTGCCCTGCAGTATTTCTTCCAAATCCCAGCCCTGACCTGGATTCTGATCATCCTGACTGTCCTGTGTGCACTGACGGGGCTTGTCCTACTCTACCTCACTTGCAAGAGCAATAGGTGCAGTCACTTCATAGCATATTGCAACTGCCTGCGCTTCTCAAATCTCTAACCCCAAATGCAACAACTTTACTGTTCAAGCCGGAACAGTTCGTAAGTCAAGCGTTGGTCCTTTAAGAATCACATTTTGGACAATAATAAATGGGAGTTTGTTTGGGTGAAAATGGACCTCCTGTCGCTCGTGGAACTGAGCCAACAAGAGAGTTCAACTTTTCACTGAACGAAATGTGAAAATTGTCATTTGAAACGAGTAATGTTATGTCAGCTTGGACTGGCTGTGAGTTTTATTCATGAACCCTACCTTTAAAGGGGATTGTGGTGTGTCTTTTGTCCTTCTGGTGGGGCCCATCAGTCGCTTGTCTCAGTAGAATAGCTCATCTGGGATCTTTGTTTGCTGAACACCTTGAAAGACAATTCAAATCAAACACTGCACCTGTTTCTCCACTGCGCAGTAAACAGTATGAACTTTGGTCAAAACCCATTTCATATTCTGTGATATGAAATGTATGCCTAGGAGTGACGGAGAGAGCCAGCTGGGTCAGTGAAAGATTCTGCCTCTGTGTGATTGTTCTGTAACCTGAAATGTTCCACTTCCAAGAAATATCAAATAAACAGAACTTTTTCTATCCATGTCTTTAAAATTGTTTAAACGTCAACTTAGGTACTTCCCAGAAAATGTCAAACAATCTGACTAGTCACGTGAGGATATCTTAAATTATAACAGTTCAAAAGTACAGCAGTCCAATGTTGACTAGTCCATTGAGGAACTAGAACACGATTTAAATGTGGGGGCAGGAGCATAGCTGAGGTAAATTAGTACTTTGCATTTGTCTTTATGAAGGAAGAAGATGCCATCCAGGCCATGGCTAAAGATGAAGTGGTCAGATGAGTTAGTCAGACCAATTCTATGGGTTTACAGTTGAAAAGGAGGTCAAGGGCAGGTTAGCTGAACTTGGGAGACCGGATGAGATGCATCCAAGGATACTGAGGGAAGTGAGAGTGGAAGGCACTATGCATCATTTTCCAATCTTCCTTAGACTCAGGGGTGGTTCTACAGGATTGGAGAGTTGCAAACATTACACCTTTGTTCAAAAAAGGGATGTAAAGGTAAGCCCAGCAAATGCAGGCCAAGCAGTTTAACTTCAGTGGTGGGAAACTTCTAGAAACAATAACATCGGACAAATTTAACCGTCACATGGGCAAATGAGGGTTAATTAAGGAAAGCCAGCATGGATTTCTTAAGGGGAAATCACGTTTGACTAACTTGTTGGAATCTTTTTGAAGAGGTAACGGAGAGGATTGATGAGGGTAATGCTGTAGACGTGGTGTACATGGACATTCAAAAGGTGTTTGATACAGTGCCTCACAACAGACTTGTGAGCAAAGTTATAGCTTATGGAACAAAAGGGATAGGATGCAGAACTGGTTGAGTGAGGTAGTGGTAAATGGATGTTTTTTGTGATGGAGAGGGAGGTTTGTAGTGGGGTTCCCCAAGGCTCAGTGTTGGGACCCTTGCTTTTCCTAATATATATTAATGACCTAGGCCTTGGTTTAGAGGGCACAATTTCAAAGTTTGCAGAAGGTACAAAACGCAGAAGAATTGTGAACTGTGAGGAGGATGGTGTAGAACTTCAAAGGGTCAGAGACAAGTTGGTGGAATGGGCAGACAGGTGGCAGATGAAGTTCAATGCAGATTTATTTTGGCAGAAAGATCATGAAGAGACAATACCAAAAGAAGGTACAACTCTAAAAGAGGTGCAGGAACAGAGGGACCTGGGTATACCGTTGGCAGTATAAAGTAATTGGCAAAAGAAGGAAATGTGATTTGAAGAGAAACTTTTGAATGCAGTGGGTGGTTAGAGTTTGGAATACGCTACCTGAGAGTGCTGCGGAGGCAGGTCCGATCAACGCATTCCAAAGGGAATTAGACCACCATTTGAAAAGGGCAAATGTGGAGGGTCACGGGAAGAAGGCAGGGGAATGGATCATGGTAAGTTCTTCATTCAAAGAGCAGGTGCCAACTTGATGGCCCAAATAGCCTCCTTCTGCATTGTAACAATTCTGTGATCTACACGGTAGTACAGCGGTTAGCACTGTTGCTTCACAGTGCCAGGGACCTAGGTTCAAATACTAGCTTGGGTCACTGCCTGTGCAGAGTCTGTGCGTTCTCCCCACGTCTGCTTGGATTTCCTCCGGGTACTCCGATTGCCTCCCACAAGTCAGGAAAGATGTGTTGTTAGGTGAAGTGGACATTCTGAATTCTCCTCTGTGTACCTGAATAGGCGCCGGAATGTGGTGACTAGAGGATTTTCACAGTAACTTCATTGCAGTGTTAATGTAAGCCTACTTGTGACAATAATAAAGAATATTATTATTAGCACTGAAATGAATATCCAGCCTAGCTGGTCTAAACCAACATTTAAACTAGGCATCAGCCTCCTTTTAGCCCTCCACGTCCAACACTTTCAGCATAGCCTTCCATTCCTTCTTCCCTCATGTGCTGAACCAGGTTTCCCCTTAAATACATTGATGCTATTTAACTCAGCTGGTCGTAGCGCGTTCCACATTATTACCACCCTTTCCTGGTAAGAATATCCGAATTGTGAATGTGGTGCTCTACCCCGTGGTTCTTGTCTGTGGGTGTCTGACATTTAAATTTCAACCCTGTGATTTAAAACACTTCTATCTGTTGCTTCAGGGATTAAATTTAGATTTGTTTCTGTTTCACCAACTCTATAAACTGTCAGCATGTATTTATGCGAAATCCAACAATTGCATTTCCCGTGAAATTTTACAGTAAAATTTGACCTAGTTTCATGTAAACGTTCCACCAAAACTCTCAATGTGCCACGTGTTAAATTGCAGGAAATTTGCGGATAGATTCAGTAGCAGGCAAGAGACTGCATACTTTCTGCTGAATCACAAGCTTTCTAATTTAAAAATAGTTTGGTTTAAACTTGCAGATAGGTTTCTGCCTTGTCTCACCTGCGGCTGAAACCCTCCTCTCCCATGTATTTGTTCTTTCTAGATTAAGCTATTCCAGTGCTCTCTTGGCCAATCTCCCATCATCCATAAACCTGAGCTGATTCAGAAGTCTGCTGCCCATGTCCTAACTTGCACCAGGTCCTGTTCACCGTTATCACCTCTGTGCTCACTGATCTACACTGGCTCTTGGTGCGGCAACGTCTTGACCTCAAAACTCTCACCTTCGTTTTTAAATCCCTCCACGGCCTCACCTTCCCTATTCCTGTGACCTCCTCCCTATTCCTGTGACCTCCTCCCTATTTCTGTGACCTCCTCCCTATTTCTGTGACCTCCTCCCTAATTCTGTGACCTCCTTCAGGCCTACAATCCTCTGAGATCTCAGTGCTCTTCCAATTCTGTCTTTATGAGCATTTCCGATTTTCAGCGCTCCTGGTGGCCCTGCCTTTAGCTGCCCAGGCCCAAAGCCCTGGAATTTCCTCCCTAAATCTCTACCTCATTCTCCTCCTCTTATACTCTCTTTAAATCCTAATTTTTTGAACAAGCTCATGGCCACCTGCCCTTATATCCTCATGTGGCTTGGTGTCAAATTTTATGAGATAATGCTCCTGTGCCTCGGGAAGTTTTATTACATTAACAGAACTATTTAAATGCAAGTTGGTGTTTTTGATTACAAGCAAGCCTAAGACGTGGTTAAACTAATGGTGAGAGTCCTGTTCTCTTTCGTGTTTTTTTTAATATATCAAGAAGCCCATTTGAAGGCCCAAGCTCCATAATGTGGGCACCAACATGGTTGAAAAGAGTAAAATGGAAGATGAAGCAAATGGATAAATAGTTAATGTCAAAGATTGGCCTTTAAATGCCTCAAATTGGTAGAACATAGAACATAAAACATAACAGTGCAGTACAGGCCCTTCGGCCCTCAATGTTGCGCCGACATGTGAAACCACTCTAAAGCCCATCTACACTATTCCCTTATTGTCCATATGTCTATCCAATGACCATTTGAATGTCCTTAGTGTTGGCGAGTCCACTACTGTTGCAGGCAGGGCATTCCATGCCCTTACTACTCTCTGAGTAAAGAACCTACCTCTGACATCTGTCTTATATCTATCTCCCCTCAATTTAAAGCTATGTCCCCTCGTGCTAGACATCACCATCCGAGGAAAGGTTGTAGGTGTTAAAGGAGTTGGAGAGCAAGGAGTTACACAGTTTGAAATCCTGAGACAAAAGACAATTTAGGAGTAGGTGAGGATTCAGCGTATGCTGATTTTAACAGCCAGGGTGCTTGGTAATAGAGGCTGTAACAGACAGAATTTGGAGCTCGACAACAAGAGGAAATTCAAAGGAGCATTGATCACCGTAACAGTGACAAGGTAGGTAAAGGTAAGACAGAGAAGCTGGAATCCAGAGGTGAGAGATGTTAGGAAAGAGTTAATGTTCCCCAGTGCTTACGTTGGTATTGGAACTTTAATTGTTTAATTTTTTTTAAATTTAAAGTACCCAATTCTTTTTTTTTTCCAATTAAGGGGCAATTTTAGAGTGGCCATTCCACCTACCCTACACATCTTTGGGTTGTGGGGGTGAGACCCACGCAGACACAGGGAGAATGAGCAAACTCCACACGGACGGTGACCCAGAACCGGGATCGAACTTCGGAGCTATAAGGCAGCAATGCTAACCACTGAATCACCATGTTGCCCCGCTTTAATTGTTTAATAGACCACACTTATTTTTTGATAGACTGCACATTTATATAAAGGGAATACAGGTGGCACTGTGGGGTTGAATGGAGAGGTGATTACTGAACACAACAAAATTGGAGTTGAAGAAGCCAACACTTGGATTCTAGTTCTTCTTACGGAGATACCATTGGAGCTTGACAAGAGAAATTGTCAGAAGCTGAACTTCTTCTGGTATCCTGCATGGGAGCGAGAGACGGATAGGTGTGAGGAGAGCCTTCTAGACACAAGATCAATATTCAAGTTTTGGAATAGGCTCAAGCTTAAGAGAGTTAGGAGTGACTAGGCAGAAAAGATTTAAAGAGGAAACCAAAGGTTTTGGTAGCATTTTTAGCAAAGGAGATGCAGAAGTTTTAGTTGAGGCTAAAGAAGGTAATGACACCAGGGTGTATTATGAGATGAAGGACTAAAGATAGAGCCTTCACAGCTCGGGAGGTGGATTTTTTTTTTGCTGGTTAAGTATTGTGAGAAATGTGAATAAAGGTGTCTTAAGATTTGTAGCAAGATTTTCACAAAACTACTGAAGGGATATGGGAGATCAAGATGCAGTGATTTAATTGTTGCACTGGAAGAGGACTGGTGCAGGTGAAGACGGAGGAGTTGCAATGTGAAGGAAGTTGATAAATATTGCCTGGAATAGTCGGAAGAGAGTATAATCGGTCGGATGGTGAATGGAGCAATTTTCACATACTCCCACTTGATGGCACTGTTTACTATTTATTGAATCCTAGAGCCCTAAAACTCCTACAGTGCAGAAGGAGGCCATTTGGCCCATTGAGTCTGCACTGGCCCTCTGAAAGAGCACCCCCCCCCCCCCCCCCCCCCCCACTTTATCTCTGTAACCCACTTAACCTGCACTACTTTGGACCGTGGGAGAAAATGAGAGCACCCGGAGGAAACCCACACAGACACGGAGAGAATGTGCAAATACCACACAGTCACTCAAGGCCGGAATCGGACCAGGATCCCTGGCATTGTGAGGCAGCAGTGCTAACCACTGTGAGGCAGCAGTGCTAACCACTGTACCAGATCAGTGGCAGAGTGGTAAGGCCAGAGTGGTTGGCACATTTACAGACAGGCACAGAACAACTCTGTACTGATATTATTCGAAGCAAAAAGAACTGCATTCTTGATCTAATGCTTGGCAGGGATGACCCCACATTTGAATACTGCACCAACACAGTCCTCCTGGTGGAGCTTGTGGAACTGTATCCTAGGCTCAGGATCCTTCAGGAGATGAGGAGAGGAAATAATTGTCATTGCCGAAAAGAACAGTTGAAATGAAGGATCATTCCTTAGTCTAAGTAAGTAGCTATGTAATAATAATAATCAGTTAGTGTCACAAGTAGGCTTTAATGAAGTTATTGTGAAAAGCCCCTATGTAGCTTACATAACAAGATTGAAACATCTTTTTCATTCATTCATGGGATGTGCGCCAGCATTTTATTGGCCATCCCTAAGTTACCCTTGAACTGAGAAACTAAAGATCAACCACATTGCATGTAGGCCAGACCAGGTGAGGACAGCAGATTTCCTTTCCGTTCCTCACCTCAATGGGTTTTTACAACAATGATTTCATGGTCATTGTTTATTCCAGATTTTTAGTGAATTCAAATTTTGCAGTCGGCTGTATTCCCCAGAGCATCACCCTGGGTCACTGGGTTACTATCCCAGTGACAACATCACAAGGTCACCGCCTCCCCTTATTTATCTAGTTGCTGTTGTTTAAATTGGAACTAGCTACCCAACATTTTAAAAATCTATTCCTGGGATTGCGGAGGAGTGCAGATTAACTGTTTGGATTTCAAGGTTTAATTTGGAGTCACAGGATTTATTCACTAAATCATGTCTAATATGATTAGAGGCACTGTAATCTGATTTAATGAGCGGGATTTAACGGACATATTTAGTGATATTTTATGCACAATTGGCGGGGTGTTTCTCGAGGGCCGCGTTGGCGAGATTGTGGCCGGTATTTAATGGCACTCAGTGCCGAAAATGAGCCTGCACGAGCGTCTCGTCATTAATGGCCGCCTTTCCTTCTGATTCGCCGGACTCACGCTTCAGGATCTTGCCGCAAATAAGGGGGAGCTGTTTTTAAACGCTCCCTCGCCATCCATTCCCAGTTAACACACAAGCCACGGCAGTGCGCAGACCTGCTCCTTGCTCTGGGATGTCGACCTGGACAGGCTTCTCGATGCTGTAAATGAGAGACGGGGCAGCGGCTGTCAGTGCGGGCTGCATAACAAGGAGGACCAGCGCCCAATGTCGGAAGACATTGAGTTGCAAGGGAAAGCTACCACCTCTCTCCTGGCATCAGTTCTGCCTGCCAACCCTCAGATTCTCCATCTGATGGGGCCAGACCGCCCGGAGTCATCCCCCCCCCCCCCTCCAAGGAGACCACCATTAAGGCGCCACAGCTTTCACCAGCGTAGAGTCACACACCTCAGTGGGCACCACACAGTTGCTGAGGCACATCAGGTGGAGGTCGGAACATCCTAGGGAGTCAATAGTCAAAGGTCTGCTGGATCACAGGACCCAGCTGAGTCCCAGTCAGATGCCGAGCCTCGAGACAAGAGTATCCCAGAGCTGATGCAGATGCTAGGGACACGGGGGAGTGGGGGGGGGTCCAATTATTATTTTCCAATTAAGCGGCAATTTAGCGTCGCCAATCCACCTAACCTGCAAATTTTGGGGTTTTGGGGGCGAAACCCACGCGGACACGGGAGAATGTGCAAACTCCACACGGACAGTGACCCAGGGCCGGCATTGAATTTGGGTCCTCAGTGTATTAGGCAGCAGTGCTAACCACTGCGCCACCATGCCACCCCGGGACATGTCCCATATGCAGGTGGACATTGCCAAGGCACTACAGAGCATGTCCCAGTCACTGAGGAGCATCGCTGAGGGCATTAACACCATGGTGCGGACAGCAGGGAGGCACCAGGACTGACTGAGCAAGATGCTGCAGAGGCCTCTTGAGCTCACTCAAGCTGCACCTCGGTCCCATGGAGACCCCCAGGGCCCCATGGGTACTGTCAGGGAGGAGGCCAACCCGGGGCCTGCCACTCCCTTCCGAATCTCCACCGTTTAACACCAGCACATTTCAAGGGCATTGGGTAGACCAGGGTGGCACGGCGAAGCCAGTGACACCGGTAAGTGGCCGGGGCTCTCCAGCTCTACACCCTCCAAAGAATTGCGCCAAGGGCATCAAAGGCCGCAGGGTACGAAATGCAGCAGGCTGCCTCCACCTCTGACGTGCATCCTGGGGACATACCCAGAGTTAACACTAGACCACGTACGATCAAGAAGATTGAGGAGCACTGAATGGGCACTGGGGTCACTGGGGAGAGGGGGGACAGTGGAGGTCACTATGTGTAGGTCGGGGAAATAGTAATGGCAAGTGTTCACTACTAAAAATGTTCCACCTGACACATGTGAAGCCTCTGTCATATTAATCTTCACAGTGGGCCAGCCTGCACCCCCACCCCTGTTGCTCTCTGCTGCCCCACCCCCCGGTACATGGTTCAAGACCAAAGGCCCCCATTGCAGACCCCATTCAGAGGATGGGTGTGAGCGTGCTGTCAGCAGAAAGACAGGATCAGACTGCGGCACAAAGTGAGGAGCACCAGCACTTTCCTCACAGCGAATGATCATCACTCTCCTGCCTTGTACATGCTGTCTGACAACTCATCGAAAGGCCAACAACCCCTGTATACTTTGGGCCGTTGCTGGCGTCCCCATCTGGGTTGCTCCTCGACCTGATCGGCGGCTGGGTCTTCAGGTGTGCAGTGGCCCCCTGAACATGAGGTGCCACCTCCAGCCTGCGTCTATGCTGTTGCCTTCACCGGCGTGTGTCCGCCTGGGCGCCACCAGCAGTGCAACGGCGTCCTCTGCGGCACCGACACCACCATCAATTTTGGTACCTGTATGGAACTGGAGAAGGAGAGAGATCGACAATCAATTAGGGCTTCCACCCTGAGACCCTCAAATCCTCCAAGCCTGCCCTACCCTTACGTGCCCCACCTTCTCTCAGAGTGCCATCCAGCGAGCCAGCTGTGATGGAGAACCTCGGTCTGCACACTCACCCCCGGTCACACCAGGAGCCCCTAGACCCTAGACTCGTGCTGGGAACATTAAGGAGACCGTGCTCAGGTGGCCTCTCCTGATCCACAAACTCACCTTTCGGTCACGAGGGTATCCCCAGTGCTGAAGCCCAGCTCTTGAGTGTTGCTGCCTCTATAGTGCTGACACTTCTAAAGGTCAGGCAAAGTGTTCAGGCTTCGAAGTTTGATTGAAATGCGATGCATTAATCATCGTCTGAGGCATGGCACGTGTACCCACGAGAAGCCACGGGTAACATTTTATTCGCAAAAACGGTCATCATTAACAAAGATTCAAAAATCAACTACGTAACATTCTACATATCGCACTAACCATTAAACAACAAGGAAACGTTGCTGTTCAATATTGGTATCAATACAAAGCTACATCAGGTCATTTTCACAAGAAAGAAACAATACACGGTATCACCTCTTGCAGGTTCCTCAGTGGAAAGGAAGGAGCAGCCTGAGAATGTGTTATTTCCAGAATATTGTCGTAGAAATGATCTGTCCATCAATGTGTGACTTGTTCCATGTATCAGTATCATTCACCGCCCAGGAGCCACAGCTGTGCAGGCCCACTCACACAACCCAATCTCACTGGAACCAAATCCTGCCAACTAAATATTCCCCTGCTGCTCAAGGTGCATTTGAACATCCTTGACTTTGAGTGTGTTTAACCCTCAGTGATGTGCCAGTTACATGCAGCGCTCACCACACCAGCATTAAAAGCATCAGCAATCTGCGAAAGCATTTCTTCAACAGCGTTAACAGGTGGCCCATTTGGGACAATATCGTGCACCATGTCCCGCAGCATCTTCTTGCTTCAAACTGGATTTAATTCTGGACTCCTACATCCCCCTGAGCCCGGTGTTCCAGGACCCAGGTATCTTAGAACAAATTGTCCTTCTTTCCGGCTACAGTAAAGGAAATGAAACAGCAACAGCAGCCTCCAGGCATTGGCAGCTACAAGCAGGAAACACAACCTGCAGCTGTTAAGTGCTTTCACAACTAACAAGGCTAATTCCTCATTAGCAATAGCTTTCAGCTGTGAAGCTAGAGGCTGTTCACTGTCAAAGGGAGTTAAAGTGACCTTCAGCATATAACCCAGAACAGGGCTCTGTCCTGGAGGTTTTTGGCAGGACAGACAAGCAACAGCTGTAGTTGCCCCTGTTATGGATCTCCACAATATTTAAAGGTGGCTTGAAGGCCTCATGGACGAAAAGCCCCTCACCCCCACCCTAGCCCACGGGCAACCCTGACTTGGAACGCTTCAGCCCCGCGACCAAGCCCAATCCCCCCGAGGGGTCTCCCCACCTCCCCACCCCAGTGCCCTTGAACGGCATGTCGGAAATTGGAAATGGCTCCTCACCTCCTCAGTTCCCCTCAGCAGCCATTGTACCAGCTTTACGTTTTTAAAATGGAGTACTAAACAATGCCCTCATAATTTCTCGCTGGGGAGCTAGTTAATTCCCGGGAGGCTGTTTCATTCAACTTCAATCTCGGTAATGAGATGGAAATGCATGTAAATTAGGGTTAATGATATGCTGGTCTTATTTGGGTGAGATCCGGAACTCGCCATCGGGAGTGGGCCGGTTAGATTGCAAACTGATTTTGGCCTTTCCCGCTATTTAACCGAAGCGCCCAATTCGGATGCAATGCGGTGGTTAAATCGCACCCAATGTCTCTGTAATCTCCTTCAGCCTCATAACCATCTGGGATACCCGTTTTCTTCTAATTCTGGCCTCTTGGACTTCCCCAGTTTTAATTGTCCCACCGTTGGCAACCGCACCTTCAGCTGCCTCAGCCATAAGTTCTGAAATTCCCCCTCCGCCTCTCTCCCATGCTTTCCTTACTTAACAGGGTTCTTAAACTTTGACCAAGGTAATCTGAGCTAGTTTCCACTGCAGCTCAGTGCTACGTTTTATAATGCTCAATGCTCCTATGATGTGCTTTGAAATGTTTTATTGCATTAAAGGTTCCATATAATTATGAACCATATAAATATGAATTGTTGCTGTCAGAACACTGCCCTTGGGATACAGTCTCTCCTGATACTCGGCAAGACCTTTACTCTGCTACTATTGGACAATGTTGATGTAACTGGGCACAAAACCCTCCCTCTTCCATCGGCTACTTCTTAGTTGTGAAATAAAAGCACAAAATGCTGGAAAACCCCAGCAGATGTGGCAGCATCTGTGGGGAGAGAAACAGAGCTCACCTTTCGAGTCCAATGTGACTGTTTTTTGGAACTGAAGAATGGTGATACTGGACTCAAAACGTTGGGCGGAATTTACCAGCTGTTCACACTGGTGGGATATTCCGGGATCCCACTAACAGCACCCCCCCCCCCCTCCCCCCCCTCGGGTTTCCCAGCGGGACCAGAAAATCCCCCAAGCGGGCCGCCTGAGCCGCCGAAAATCACACGAAGGGTTGCTTGGTAAATCCCGCCCATTAACAGTGCTTCCCTCTCCACAGACGCTGCCAGACCTGCTGAGTTTTCCCAACACTTTTTCTTTCATTTCTGATCTACGGCATCCGCAGTATTTTGTTTTTATTTATCCTAGTTGCGAAGGGCTGGCGTCTGCCCCTGCACCATCCAAGGCCAACAGGGCTGAATGATTTAAATGCTGTGGATAATCAGTTGCAGGTCACACCCTGTGAGCCGTGAGAGCTCCACTTCCCACTCTGCATGCCTTCCTATTTCAAACGCCACAGTAAAGCGGGGAACTTACCATGTTTGAAACCCGTCCACCTTGTTCAAGTGCAAAGTCTGCATTTAATCAGTCCAATTTATTTTTCAAAGATTGATGAAGACTTTGCTCAAATTGATGAGGTGAGTATTATGTGTCGCTCTCAACAGGAATGTCTCTAATTGGAGACCTGAGACCGCAATTATCAACTACTGTACTTTACTACTGTATGTTGTAAGCAAGTGATTATTAAATATCTGTTTTAGGCTTTGTGGTATTGAGAGAACTATACAAAGAAAATAAAAGCAGGAGTGGGCCATTTGACCCTTTGAGCCTGCTCCACCATTCAGTATGATCATTAAATTCAATACCCTGATCTCGCCTTCCCCCTTGACTCCTTTAGCCCCAAGTGCTATATATAATTCCTTCTTGAAATCACACAACGTTTTGGCTTTGATTACTTTCTGTGGTAGTGAATTCCATAGATTCACCACTCCCTGTGCGAAGAAATTTCTCCTCACCTTAGTCCTCAAAGTTTCCCCCTTATCCTCAAACTATAATCCCTATTCTGGACTCCGCCACCATGGGGATCATTCTTTCTGAGTCTACCCTGTGTAATCCTGTTCGAATTTTATAAATTTCTATGAGATCCCCTCTCACTCTTCTAAACTCCAATAAATATAATCCTAACCGACTTAGTGTCTCCTCATATGACAGTCCTGCCATCCCAGGAATCAGCCTGGTAAACCTTCACTGCACTCCCTCGAGAGTAAGAACACCCTTCCTCAGATAAAGACACCAAAACTGTACACAGGTGTGGCCTCACCAATGCCCTATACAATTGTAGTAAAACATCCCTATTCCGATACTCAGATCCTCTCGCTATGAAGGCCAACATACCATTTGTCTTCTTTACCACATCTGGACCTGTTGCTTACTTTCAGCGACTGATGCACGAGGACACCAAGGTCACACTGAGTCCACCTCTCTGAATTTACACCCATTCAAATAATAATCTGCCTTCCTATTTTTGCTTCCAAAACAGATAACATCACATTTATCCGCATTATACTGCATCTGCCATGCATATGCCGACACGCTCAGCCTGCCCAAATCCTGCTGAAGCATCTCTGCATCTTCCTCACAGCTCACCCTCCCACCTAAATTCGTATCATCTGCAAATTTGGACATAATGCATTTAGTTCCCTTGGCCAAATCATTAATGTATAATGTGAACAATTGTGGTCCTAGCATAGATCCCTGCGCTACCCCACTAGTCACTGCCTGCCAATCAGAAAAAGACCCATTTATTCCAACTCTTTGCTTCCTATCTGCTAACCAGCTTTCTATCCATCTCAAGACATTACCCGCAATCCCATGGGCTTTAACTTTGCATAGTAATCTGCTATGTGAGACCTTTTCAAAAGCCTTCTGAAAGTCTAAATAAATCACATCCACTGGTTCTCCCTGGTCAACTTTACCAGTTACATCTTCAAAGAATTCCAGTAGCTTTGTCAAGCATGATTTGCCTTTCGTAAATTCATGCTGACTGTCTGATTACACCACTGCTTTCCAAATGCTGTGCTATGACACTGAGAAAATATGTGTGACGGTCGGTGGAGGGGAGGGGGCCTTTGAGGTCCACGCTGAGACGTTCAAAGGGGCGGGAGGCCTTCACCAGACACGCGCGGTGCGGCCGGTAGAAGTGCGGCTTGCACTCCGCACAGACCTGGCAGTCCTTGGTGATCGTCCTTACTTCCTCGACGGAGTAGGGCAGATTTCGTGCCTTAATGAAGTGGTACAACCATGTGACTCCTGGGTGACAAAGGTTGTCGTGCAGGGCCCGGAGTCGGTCTACATGTGCGCTGGCACATGTACCTCGTGATAGGGCGTCTGGAGGTTCGTTGAATTTGCCGGGGCGATACATAATCTCGTAATTATAGGTGGAGAGCTCAATTCTCCACCGCAAGATTTTATCATTTTTGATCTTGCCCCGCTGTGTGTTGTTGAATATGAAGGCTACCGACCATTGGTCAGTGAGGTGAGTGAATCGCCTGCCGGCCAGGTAATGCCTCCAATGCCGCACAGCATCAAAGATAGCTTGGGCCTCCTTTTCGACGGATGAGTGCCGAATTTCTGAGGCATGAAGGGTGCGGAAAAAGAATGCCACGGGTCTGCCTGCCTGATTGAGGGTGGCGGCAAGGGCGACGTCTGATGCGTCGCTTTCTACTTGGAAGGGCAGTGTCTCATCTACAGCGTGCATTGTGGCCTTGGCAATATCGGCTCTGATCCGGGCGAAGGCCTGTTGGGCCTCGGCCGTCAGGGGAAACCGGGTGGACTGTATGAGTGGGTGGGCCTTGTCGCGAGGCTGCACACAGTAAGGGGTGGTAAGGGTCCGCCGAATTTCAGAGCTAGGCTCTGGAATTTGCACTGGAAGTCCAGGCTGAGGATTAGTGCAGCGCAGAGGTTAGGGAGGACGTAGAGGCGGAAGCTGCTGAATTCTACGCCCTGACCGTACAGTACCCCCGGATCGCTACGGAATGGGATCCGGAGGCCAGGGAGATTTTTGGTTGGCGGGGTGTATCGTGAGGGAGCAGCGCCTTACCGTATCCGGGTGTATGAAGCTTTTGGTGCTCCCGGAGTCCAGCAGGCAGGAGGTTACATGTCCGTCGACTTTCACACTGGTGGATGCGTTGGTCAGGTTATGCGGACTAGACTGGTCGATTGATATGGAGGCGAGTCTTGGTTGGTCGTCGGGTAATGGGGCGGCTGGTGAGCCTGGGTCCTGGAACCCGGGTCCCGGCGCCCGAAGATCTTGAGGGTTACAAAATGGCGGCGCCCATGGAACACATGTTGCGGGGGTGGAACAAGATGGCGGCGCCCATGAAACGCACGTGTTGCGTAGATGGGAAGATGGCGGCACCGACTGGCCGTGCGTTGTCTGAGGGGGGAGATGACGGCGCCCATTGTCCATGACCAAGGTGGGTGGGGACGATAGCGGCTACTGAGCGGGCCTGGCACACCGCGGCGAAGTGGCCCTTCTTCCCGCAGGCTTTACAAAGGGCAGCGCAGACTGGGCAGCGTTGGCGGGGGTGCTTCTGTTGGTCGCAAAAATAGCATTGGGGGCCCCCGGGGTTCGCTGGCTGGCGTGCAGCGCAGGCATGTTGGGTGGGCAGCGCCCCCGCTGGGGCGGCTGTCTGTGGGGTCCACGAAGCGTAGGAGGGATGGGCCGCGCGGCTGGGGGTGTAGGACTGGACCTTGTACAGGGTGACCGTCATTGAGAGCGCTAGCGTTTTAGTCTCTGCGAGGTCGCGCGTGGCCCCTTCTAGGAGCCGCTGGCATATGCGATCTGACCCAATTCCAGTCACAAAAGCGTCCCGCATAAGGAGGTCTTGAGTGTTCCGTGGCCGTAACGGCCTGACAGTCACAGCCCCGGACTAGTGGGATTAGGGCCCGCCAGAAGTCCTCTATGGACTCACCAGGGAATTGAGAGCGAGTGGCGAGTGCGTGCATGGCGAAGAGCGTGTTCGTTTTCTGTGCGTAGTTCTCCTTGAGCAGAGTCGTGGCTTCGCCGTAGTTCGGCGCGTCCTGGATTAACGGAAAGACTTTGGAGCTCAACCTGGAATATAAAATCTGAATCTTCTGAGCCTCCAGAACAGGGGTTGGTGCCGCGTTGATATACGCTTCGAAGCAAGTTAGCCAGTGCTGGAAGTCCTTTCTGGCATCGCTTGAGTGCGGATCCAGCTGCGGGCGATCCGGTTTGATACGGAGGTCCATCCTTAGAAACTGATAGCTATAAATTGAGGCACGATCAATTGGACAAAAGACAATAGTTGAATCCAACTGAAGCTTTATTGCTATCAGATGTGTGGCCTCCCACAGCAACTGGCGAAATGGCTGCTGGCTGGAGGACACATATATTTATACCCCGACTCCTGGGCAGAACCAGCAGGCAGGGACTACCGACGAACCTGTAGTACAGGTCCTACCGTACATCACCTAATACAGGTGCAACAGTGGTTTACCACAGTCTCCAGCCCCTGTTCCACCCTCTCCAGGACAGCATAAATTGGCTCTGCCTCTCTCGCCAGGTCCTCAGCGATCGCCAACCTTTGTTTTTAAAATTTGGCCAAAAGGAACTCGACCAACTGTTCCATTGGCCACTGTGCGGGCAATGACACCACAGGTCCCTCTGCCATCTTTTCCCCTCTTGCGCCAACGCTTGTCCTCCAGGTCTGAAGGATGCCCCTTGCTCGACATACTCCTTGGCCGGGATTCTCCGACCCCGTGCTGGGTTGGTTCCGTGGGGGCCTATGTACCTCCGCGCCGGGCCCCTGTAGCGCTCCGCCATATTGCCCGGGGGTCGGCGCGGAGACGGGAACCCACGCGCATGCACGAACACGCGCCAGTCGTAACGCGCATGCGCGATCTCGCGCCAGCCGTGCCGCACCGGTTGGAGCTGCGGGGACCACTCCGGCTCCGACCTAGCCCCCTAGGAAGGGGCGCATACCTGACAATCGAGGACCGTTGACGCCAGAGTGGTTCGCGCCGCGTCAGAACTTGGCCGCGGGATTGAAGAATCCCGGCCCTTATTTGGTAACTCTTCGACATCACTCAGCCGGCGGAGAAATCCTAGCTCTTCAATATTATCACTTTTCCACCTGTACCACCCCCGGAAAATGGGAAAGGAGGGCCGGAAGGCCAGTTCTCAGGCTGGAGCCACCTTATGAGCAAGCACTCACTCCATAGCCATCACCGGAGCTGCAGGTAGCTAATGTCTTAAAAAGGCCAATAACATTTCAGGTTTCATAAATAGGGGCCAACGAGTACCAATACCAAAGTCGCATTTCTACAAGAGAGAATGGTGAGGCTACGATATGCCATTTTGGGTGCACCATTTAAAAAAGACAAACATGCACAGACGCCCCCCCCCCCCTCCGTGGCAGTTTGAGAACTTGAATGTAAAAAAGACTTTGAATGATAAAGCTGGCATTAGTAAAAGTAACCATGAATGATCATCGTTGAAAGGCTAACTTTGTTTCTCTTGTCACAGATGCTGCCTGGCCTGCTGAATATTTCCAGCATTTTCTCTTCGTATCGTCTGATTTTTAATGCCTCATCCAAAGAAAATGGCCCCACTTAATAATGCGCCACTGCTCCAAGGCAGGGACTGGAGAGTCAGCCTGGAGAATATGCGCTCAAATCCTGGAGTAAGGTTCAAAAACCCTTCCGACTCAGAGGTGAGGTTGCTCCAACTGAGCCAAACTGGTATCTTGGGAACAGCACTCTGACATACCCTCGTTTTGAACCTCTTTGTACTGCAAAGCCTAAAACAGGTATTAACTGACCTTTGAAATGGCCTAACAAGCCTCTCAGTTCAGAGGCAATTAGGGAGGGGTAACAAATGCTGCCCTTGCCATAAGGCCCACATCCCATAAAAGAATTTTTGAAACCTGCATTTACACAGCACCCTCAAAAACCACAGGACATACTCCCAATCCTTCTTCCCAAGTTTCTTCTTTCCTTTTATTAAATTACACAGGGTTAAGTGGATTGGCCTTGCTAAATTGCCCCTTAGTGTCCAGGGATGTGCAGGTTAGGTTATTGGGTTACGGGGATGGGGTGGGGTGTACATGGGACGGTACGGACTCGGTGGGCCGAATGGTCTACTTCTGCACTGTAGGGATTTATGATGATTTTATGAACTGGCACCTGCCTACAAAATCTGATAACTTGCCTTTGTCCTGCTGAACTCTTTTACTTCTTGTTCTTTGCAAAACTCCCTACTTGCGTCATCAGTAACCTTTGCTCCTGTATTCTTCGTGCCTAAGTCGATCGTATAATATAGCCACGTGCCTACAAATGCTCACTCATCTGACCTCAAATGACATATTCTAAGAATATAACCATAATCAAGTGAGGTTAATTGGTCTATATTAACTCTCTCGCTCTTGAACAGCAGTGTAATATTGGCTACCCTCCAGTGTTAAAGTGTGATCTGGGGCGAAATTCTCCGGAAACAGCGCGATGTCCGCCGACTGGCGCCCAAAACGGCGCAAATCAGACGGACATCGCGCCGTCCCGAAGGTGCGGAATGCTCTGCATCTTTGGGGGCCGAGCCCCAACATTGAGGGGCTAGGTCGGCGCCGGACGAATTTCCACCCCGCCAGCTGGCGGAAAAGGCCTTTGGTGCCCCGCCAGCCTGCGTGGAAATGACATCTCCGGGCGGCGCATGCGCGGGAGCATCAGCGGCCGCTGACAGTTTCCCACGCATGCGCAGTGGAGGGAGTCTCTTCCGCCTCCACCATGGTGGAGACGGTGGCGGAGGCGGAAGGGAAAGAGTGCCCCCACGGCACAGGCCCGCCCATGGATCGGTGGGCCCCGATCGCGGGCCAGGCCACCGTGGGGGCACCCCCCCCCCCCG
Organism: Scyliorhinus torazame; assembly: GCF_047496885.1. Lineage (NCBI taxonomy): Eukaryota > Metazoa > Chordata > Chondrichthyes > Carcharhiniformes > Scyliorhinidae > Scyliorhinus > Scyliorhinus torazame. The sequence continues at coordinate 36,148,296 of NC_092722.1, forward strand.
GGGCCAGATCGCCCCGTGCCCCCGCAGGGCCCCGGAGCCCTCCCGCGTCGCCTTGTCCCGCCGGTAAGGCAGGTGGTTCAATTTACGCTGGCAGGACAGGCATTTTAGCGGCGGGACTTCGGCCCATCCAGGCCGGAGAATCGAGCGGGGGGGCCCGCCAACCGGCGCGATTCCCGCCCCCGCTGAATCTCTGGTGCCGGGGACGTCGGCAACCGGCGGGGGGCGGTATTTGTCAAGATGCCCCTTAAATGTCACTATCGTCCCTGCTTCCACCACCTCCTCCGGCAGCGGGTTAAAGGCACTCACAAACCTCTGTGTAAAAAACCTGTCTCGTACATCCCCTCTATACCTTGCCCCTCACACCTTAAACCTATGTCCCCTAGTAATTGACCCCTCTACCCTGGGAAAAAGCCTCTGACTATCCACTTTGTCTATGCCCCTCATAATTTTGTAGACCTCTATCAGGTCGCCCCTCAACCTTCGTCGTTCCAGTGAGAACAAACCGAGTTTATTCAACCGCTCCTCATAGCTAATGCCCTCCATACCAGGCAACATCCTGGTAAATCTCTTCTGCACCCTCTCTCTAGCCTTCACATCCTTCTGGTAGTGTGACGACCAGAATTGAACTCTATACTCCAAGTATGGCCTAACTAAGGTTCTATACAGCTGCAACATGACTTGCCAATTCTTATACTCACTGCCCCGGCCAATGAAGGCAAGCATGCTGTATGCCTTCTTGACTACCTTCTCCATCTGTGTTGCCTCTTTCAGTGACCTATGGATCTGTACACCTAGATCTCTCTGACTGTCAATACACTTAAGGGGTCTACCATTCACTGTATATTCCCTACCTGCATTAGACCTTCCAAATTGCATTACCTCACATTTGTCCAGATTAAACTCCATCAGCCATCTCTCCGCCCAAGTCTCCAAACGATCTAAATCCTGCTGTATCCTCTGACAGTCCTCATCGCTATCCGCAATTACACCACCCTTTGTGTTCTCTGCACACTTACTAAATCAGACCAGTTACATTTCCTCCAAATTATTTATATATACTATGAACAACAAAGGTCCCAGCACTGATCCCTGCAGAACACCACTAGTCACAGCCCTCCAATCAGAAAAGCACCCTTCCGTTGCTACTCTCTGCCTTCTATGACCTAGCCAGTTCTGTATCCATTTTGCCAGCTCACCCCTGATCCCGTGTGACTTCACCTTTTGTACCAGTCTGCCATGAGGGACCTTGTCAACGGCCTTACTGAAGTCCATATAGACAACATCCATTGCCCTACCTGCATCAATCACCTTTGTGACCTCTTCGAAAAACTCTATCAAGTTAGTGAGACACAACCTCCCCTTCACAAAACCATGCTGCCTCTCGCTAATACATCCATTTGCTTCCAAATGGGAGTAGATCCTGTCTTGAAGAATTCCCTCCAGTAATTTCCCTACCACTAACGTAAGGTTCACCGGCCTGTAGTTCCCTGGATTATCCTTGTTACCCTTCTTAAACAAAGGAACAACATTGGCTATTCTCCAGTCCTCCAGGACACCACCTGAAGACAGTGAGGATCCAAAGATTTCTGTCAAGGCCTCAGCAATGTCCTCTCTAGCCTCCTTCAGTATTCTGGGGTAGATCCCATCAGGCCCTGGGGATTTACCTACCTTAATATTTTTCAAGTCGCCCAACACCTCATCTTTTTGGATCTCAATGTGACCCAGGCTATCTACACACCCTTCTTCAGACTCAACATCCACCAATTCCTTCTCTTTGGTGAATACTGATGCAAAGGTAATCTGTGCCAGATGTAGGGGGGGGGGAGGGGGAAGCAAAGGGGAGAAAAGGTAAGGAGAGGGGGATAGGATAGTTGTTGGGGGGGGGGGGGAATATATATATAAAGAAAGACAAGAAAGAAAGAAAATGTAAAAGACAGTAAAAATGAAATGGGATGAAAACAAAGGGGTCGAGGTGAGGTAGAGCTAATCATCTGAAGCTGTTGGATTCGGTGTTGAGACCGGAAGGCTACAGCATTCCTAACCGGAAGATGAGATGCTGTTCCTCCAGTTTGCGTTGAGTTTCACTGGGACATTGCAGCAGGCCAAGGACAGGCATGTGGGCATGGGAGCAGGGCCTTGTGATTCCAGCATCCGCAGTAATTTGCTTTTATTTAACTGAACCAAGCTAATGCATTGTAATGGGGATGCGACATTGTAGTGGTGTCATCACTGAACCAGTAATCTGGAGACCCAGGGTAACATGCTGGGTTCTGGTGAATTGAATTTAAAACAAAAGTCTGGAATTAAAAGCCTAATGATGATCAGGAAATCATTGCCGATTGTGAACGATCAGGTTGACACATATTATTGAGGGAGGAAAGCTGCTGTCTTTCCTGGTCTGGCCTATATATGACTCCAGAACCACAGAAATGTGGTGGACTCTTAAATGCCCTCTGAATTACAAGCCAACCAGTTCAAGGACAATTAGGGATGGGCAACAAATGCCGGCCCACTCAGTGACGCCACATCCCACTAAGTGAATGAAAAGTAAATGGGGTCCAAGACACCAGAGGACTGAAGTAAAGGGACATTAAAGAGCATTATTTTGAGATTGAAAAGCTGGCCACCACGATTCAGTTTGTAAGTGTGTCATCTACTGAGCCCGACAAACCAGGAAGATCTAAATATGTTATTTCTGTTTCCTGTTGAGCTAACCAATGCCAGCCAAACATATCAGGATTGAGAAGTAGCAGCACTAGTTCAGAGAACACTTATGATAAATAAAAGATTTATCAGATTTGTAATTGGACTGTGTTCATCTTTTGACGACTGATTATTGTGTGATCGGAACATGTTATTGAGTGCAGGTTATTTATTAATCCACATCTCCATAGCGTTGATACCAGACACTTGAAAGTATGTAAGCCTGTGGAGAGCTGCTGATGATTTAAACCATCACTGATTAACTTTATACAGCCAGAATGTTTGTTGTCAGAAATAGGAAGGCTGTTACGAATGAGCTCCACTCTCGTCATCTCCTAATGTTGCAATGTTCCCTGATAGTCAACACCAGTTCCAACAGCTTTGGGTTGTCCAATGTGCAGTTCTCCCATGATTACCGCAACCGTCTCCAAGCTATGACTGTGTACAGGTATTCTCAATGGAAACATGTGCAAAATGTAACGATTTCCATTTAATCATTAAACCGACTGACCTCAGGTAACGTAACTAACCTGGTTCACTTGGCTGACAAAGTGCAGTCTAAGGAGAATAGACTACAAAGCCTCCGCTTCTGAACAATGCTTTTGAATTGGAGTTCACTTTTCTGAAGCCTCTTGATAAAAAAAAAATTCTTTTGATCATTTAGGATTTTTATTACAAGGAGAAAACTGTGGATCAATAGCACAGGATTGTGAATTTAATGGACCATTCGGTAGTATATTAACACAATTTTATTATACAGATTGACAACAGCTGCCAAAATAGTTCAGTGAAAAAAAATCATTCTACTGCCCCGACATCATTATTAATTGTGTACAGGCTTTCCCGGGAGGAGGTAGAAAGATAGGTTGCTGGAAGACAAGCCAATCCACTGTTGTGCCTTCTGCCAGCTCGAGGAAGAACACGATTTACATTTTGATGCACGATCAATAACCACTAAAACGAGGTTGTACTACAACTGAAGGCTTTAATAAGCTAGAAGTGTTCCCCAGCAGCTCGGGTACAGAATGAGGGCTGCTGGGACGGCACGGGTTCTTATACCCTGCCTATCGGGGCGGAGCTCCCATACTCTACAGCCAATGGTAAAACCCCTAGGTTTAACCAATGGCACTTCAGCCTCACAGGTACCGTAATACCTGATAATACCACATTCACCCCCTGTTAAAAAAGAGTCTGGCGGGGGTGGTGGTCAGCAACTACAAAATGTAACAACATGGTATAATCAGTTATGGAGGTACCGTGATACCTCCTTACTGTGTTTAGTGATTATTTACAAGCATGTCAGACATGTACATTCAGTGTTTAATATTCATAGATCAGTTAAAATGTTTCAATCAGTCAGTCGGGTGCCCTGGTCATCCTCTGTGATCGTCTGAGCCTCGGTGGTGACTCCGGTGGGGGCTCAGCGTCTGCAACTCCGGGAGCGTGGCTTCGATCTCCATGGCAGCTTCGCCACCCCTAGACGGCGCTGGTGGGAAAAACGGGAAGGGGGCGCCTGTAGGGGGCGTCGGTGGGTGGGGGGCCTAGGCAGGGGTGGCGGGAGGACTGATCTTCCTGTAAGATGCTGCGGTGGAGAGGGGGTGGGGGGGGGACTGGTGGCTGGGATGCACGTGGGGTTCCGGCGGGCGCCAGGTCCCATAGGGAGACCGTATCTTGTCGGCCATCAGGGAACGCCACGTAGGCGTATTGGGGGTTAGCGTGTAGCAGATGGACTCTCTAAACCAACGGGTCCGACTTGTGCGCCCGCACGTGTTTTTGGAGCAGGATGGGTCCGGGTGTTGCCAGCCAAGTTGGGAGCGAGGTCCCGGAGGAGGTGTTCCTGGGAAAAACAAGGAGACATTCGTGAGGTGTCTGATTGGTGGTCGTACAAAGCAGTGACCGGATGGAGTGGAGGGCCTCCTGGAGGATTCCTTGCCAGCGGGAGACTGGGAGGTTCCTGGACCGTAGGGTCAGTAGAACGGTCTTCCAGACCGTCCGTTCTCCCTCTCGACCTGTCCGTTTCCCCGGGGGTTGTAACTGGTCGTCCTGCTCGAGGCGATGCCCTTGCTGAGCAGGAATTGACGCAGTTCCTCTCTCATAAAGGTGGACCCCCTATCTCTGTGTATGTAAACGGGGAAACCGAACAGTGCAAAGATATTATGGAGGGCCTTGATGACGGTGGTTATGGTCATGTCTGGGCAGGGGATGGCGAATGGGAACCGGGAGTACTCGTCAATCACGTTCAGGAAATACGTGTTGCGGTCGGTGGAGGGGAGTGGGCCTTTGAAGTCCATGCTGAGGCGTTCAAAGGGACGGGAAGCCTTAATCAGGTGCGCTCTCTCTGGCTGGTAGAAGTGCGGTTTGCACTCCGTGCAGATTTGGCAGCCCTTGGTGACTGTCCTGACCTCCTCGATGGAGTAGGGCAGGTTGCGGGTCTTAACAAAATGGAAAAAGCGAGTGACCCCTCGGTGGCAGAGGTCCTCGTGGAGGGCTCGGAGGCGGTCCGCTTGTGCGGTGGCACATGTGCCGCGGGACAGGGCATCAGGAGGCTCGTTTAGCTTCCCGGGACAGTACAAGGTCTCGTAGTTGTAGGTGGAGAGTTTGATCCTCCACCTCAAGATCTTGTCGTTTTTTATCTTGCCCCGCTGTGCATTATCGAACATGAATACCACCGACCGTTGGTCAGTGAGGAGAGTGAATCTCCTGCCGGCCAGGTAATGCCTCCAATGTCTCACAGCTTCTACTATGGCCTGGGCCTCCTTCTCGACTGAGGAGTGGCGGATTTCGGAAGCATGGAGGGTACGTGAGAAGAAGGCCACTGGTCTGCCCGCTTGGTTGAGGGTGGCAGCCAGAGCTACGTCGGACGCATCGTTCTCAACCTGGAACGGGAGGGACTCATCGATGGCGTGCATCGTGGCCTTTGCAATGTCTGCTTTGATGCGGCTGAAGGCCTGGCGGGCCTCTATCGACAGGGGGAAAGTTGTGGATTGGAACAGGGGACGAGCTTTGTCTGCATAGTTGGGGACCCACTGGGCGTAGTAACTGAAAAACCCTAGGCAGCGCTTCAGGGCCTTGGAGCAGTGAGGGAGGGGGAGCTCCATAAGGGGGCGCATGCGTTCAGAGTCGGAGCCTATAACTCCATTTCGCACTACGTAGCCGAGGATGGCTAGGCGGTCGGTGCTAAACACGCATTTATCCTTATTGTATGTCAGGTTAAGGATTTTAGCGGTCTGGAGAAATGTTCGGAGGTTGGTGTCATGGTCCTGCTGGTTGTGGCCGCAGATGGTGACATTATCGAGATACGGGAATGTTGCCTGTAAACCGTACCGGCCAACCATTCGGTCCATCTCGCACTGGAAGACCGAGACCCCGTTGGTGACACCGAAGGGAACCCTTAAGAAGTGATAGAGCCGCCCGTCTGCCTCGAAAGCAGCGTATTTGCGGTCACTAGTACGGAGGGGTAGCTGATGGTAGGCGGACTTGAGGTCCACCGTGGAGAAGACCTTATAATGCACAATCCTGTTTACCAGGTCGGATATGCGGGGGAGAGGATACACGTCGAGCTGCGTAAACCTGTTGATGGTCTGACTGTAGTCGATGACCATCCTATGCTTCTCCCCGGTCTTTACCACCACTACTTGAGCTCTCCAGGGACTGTTGCTGGCTTCAATGACCCCTTCCCTCAGTAACCTTTGGACCTCTGACCTAATAAAGATCCGGTCCTGGGCACTGTAACGTCTGCTCCTGGTGGCGACGGGTTTGCAATCCGGGGTGAGGTTTGCAAACAGGGAAGGCGGGTCGTGAGGCCGCGGACAGTAAGGGGGGGTATAGGGCCGCCGAATTGGAAGGTCAGACTTTGCAGGTTACACTGGAAGTCTAAACCCAGGAGTGTAGCCGCGCAGAGGTGGGGAAGAACATAAAGGCGGAAATTTTTGAATTCCCTTCCCTGGACTGTGAGGTTTGCTGAACAGAACCCCTTTATCTCTACAGAGTGAGAACCGGAGGCTAGGGAGATTCTTTGATTAACCGGGTGGATAAAGAGGGAACAGCGCCTTACCGTGTCGGGTTGTATAAAGCTCTCCGTGCTCCCAGAGTCGATCAGGCAGGACGTCTCGTGGCCGTTGATGAAGACGGTCGTCGTTGCTGTTGAGAGTGTCCGAGGTCGAGTTTGGTCCAGGGTCACCGAGGCCAGACGCAGTAGTTGTGAATTTCGTTCAGGCAGTGCGTGGTCGGCCAAGCTAGGGTCCTGGGGCATCCAAGATGGCGTGTCCCATTGGTCGCACATGATGGTCGGGGGTGGACAAAATGGCGGCGCCCATCCGTCCAGCGTCGTGTCCAAGGGACAAGATGGCAGTGCCCGGGGTCCGCACGTGGACCTGGGATACGGGGGTGGCGGCGACCGCTGGCTGCCCGGGGCCCCTGGAGAAGTTCGCTGTGGCAGTCCGGAGTCGCCGCTGGAGACCGCGGCCACCGTTCGTGCCTGGCAGACCCCCACGAAATGGCCCTTTTTGCCGCACCCCCTGCAGATGGATGTGCGGGCCGGGCAGCGCTGGCAGGGGTGTTTTTCCTGCCCGCAAAGGAAGCAGCGGTGTACATCGGGGTTGGTGGGCCGCCTTACAGCGCAGGGGATAGGTCCCTGGGGCGGCCGCTGCAGGATTCCACGCTGCCCAGGGGGCCGCCGCGCGGTCAGGCATGTAGGATCGGGCGTTCTTGGAGGCAACGTCCATAGACCCTGCAAGGGCCCATGCCTCCCTAAGTCCCAGGGTGTCTTTCTCTAAAAGACGCTGGCGGATTTCTGAAGAGCTCATACCTGCTACAAAGACGTCCCGGACTAGGAGTTCAATGTGCTCGCTCGCCGAAACTTGCGGGCAGCCACAGCTTCTGCCCAGCACCAATAGCACGCGGTAGAATTCCTCCAACGATTCCCCGGGGTTTTGTCGACTTGTTGCAAGCAGGTGACGAGCGTAGACCTGATTTACTGGGCGAATATAGTGTCCTTTTAAAAGTTTGATTGCTGCATCAAAATCTTCCGCCTCCTCGATGAGGGCGTAGATCTCTGGGCTTACCCTTGAATGCAGGACGTGCAGTTTCTGCTCCCCCGAGGGTGTGCCTTCAGCCGTCTCCAGGTAGCATTTAAAACACGCCAGCCAGTGCTTAAAGATCACCGCTGAGTTTGTCGCGTGGGGACTGAGTTGCAGACACTCCGGCTTGATTCGGAGGTCCATCCTTTCTACTTTCTAGCTTATTAAATTGATGCACGATCAATAACTACTAAAACAAAGTTGTAATACAGCTGGAGGCTTTAATAAGCTAGAAGTGTTCCCCAGCAGTTCAGGTACAGAATGAGGGCTGCTGGGACGGCACGGGTTCTTATACCCCACCTATCGGGGCAGAGCTACCATACTCTACAGCCAATGGTAAAACCCCTAGGTTTAACCAATGGCACTTCAGCCTCTCAGGTACCGTAATACCTGATAATACCACACATTTATAAAGCACCTTACGTCATCTTAGGACTTCCCAACGTGTTTTCTAGCAAATGGTGAACTTTTTTTAAAATAAATGTTTTTAATTGGGTTTTTGAACAATGTACATTTACAGTTATGTACACAGAATAAAATATATAAATATATAGAAGAGAAGAAAACGAAAAAAAAACTGGTAAGATATTGTGCTCTTGATAAGAATTAAGTGTCTTTACTGCAGTGTTTTGCAAACGTTTTTGCCTGGGACCCATTTTTACCAACCGGCCATCCTTCAGGACACATGCCAGCCGAGCTGCACGACCCACGCCAACCGACCTCTGCGACCCATGCCAGCTGACCTTTGGGACCCCCCCCGGCCGACCTTCGTGACCCACGCTGCCCAATCTTTGCGACCCACACAGGCCGACCTACACGACCCACCATCTTTACTGACCTTTAATGTGATGGGTGAGCCTGTTTGGTCCTCACGATCTCACTTGCTTTGTCATTCAATGTTGCATTTCTGCTAAGAGCTTCGGCTGATGATTTAAGATCCCGTTGAAAAAAATTAAGAGGGTTTGTCCTCAAACCCGCCATGCTTAGCCTTTGACGTTTTGAGGGTTTTAAACTGTCATTTGCCAGGTCTTCCCTGCAGAGATCACGTGTTAATTTTGAATCCTGATTTGCAGGGGCACCATTAATAACCCAGACGTCAAGTAATCATCTATATGCTGCTTTGTTCCTGTTTTCAGCTTCTTCTTCATGGGCTGTTCACCAGAGGCCCTGGGGTTCACCCCAGCACTGCTGGCAGCTGCAAAATGGAGGATTCTCTCTTGTGCCCAGAACATGTAACATCAGCATACCTGCGTGTGCACTGCTCTCTGTCACTGCTTCCGGTGGGGGGATTCCATCGTTTGCTGAAAAACTGGCCCAGGACAGCACACTTATGTCAGGATCCACCCCACTGGGCTCCGGGCCTGCGCACTGCTTGATCCGGCAGGCATGGACGGGATGACCGGCAATCTCAAAAGTCTGTCGCGGCCAGCATTTTTAACAGTCGGTCTCGGCCATTGGGCGTTCCTCCCCCGAATGGGGAACTCCCGACCGATCATGCCGCGACCCTCCAGAAAACCGCCCACGACCCTGAGTTTGAAAGCCACTGCTCTACTGAATCCGGGAAAGGGTGTGTTGATGAGGGGGTTCAGGTTGATGCTGATCTTACTTTTTGCTTCAGTCTACGTGTTGGAGTTAATCAAAGACTTATGTTTTCGACTTGCCAGCGTATACTCTGTGCCCTCTGCCTGAAGATAGTGGCCAAGGAAGATGATGAATGTTGGGTTGTCACTCTCTCTCTCCACAGAGTGAAGTGACTGTGACTCTCTCTCCACAGAGTGAAGTGACTGTGACTCTCTCTCCACAGAGTGAAGTGACTGTGACTCTCTCTCCACAGAGTGAAGTGACTGTGACTCTCTCTCCACAGAGTGAAGTGACTGTGAATCTCTCTCCACAGAGTGAAGTGACTGTGACTCTCTCTCTCCACAGAGTGAAGTGACTGTGAATCTCTCTCTCCACAGAGTGAAGTGACTGTGACTCTCTCTCCACAGAGTGAAGTGACTGTGACTCTCTCTCTGTACAGAGTGAAGTGACTGTGACTCTCTCTCTCCACAGAGTGAAGTGACTGTGATTCTCTCTGTACAGATTGAAGTGACTGTGACTCTCTCTCCACAAAGTGAAGTGACTGTGACTCTCTCTCCACAGAGTGAAGTGACTGTGACTCTCTCTCCACAGAGTGAAGTGATTGTGATTCTCTCCCTGTACAGAGTGAAGTGACTGTGACTCTCTCTGTCCACAGAGTGAAGTGACTGTGACTCTCTCTCTGTACAGAGTGAAGTGACTGTGACTCTCTCTCTGTACAGAGTGAAGTGACTGTGACTCTCTCTCTGTACAGAGTGAAGTGACTGTGACTCTCTCTCCACAGAGTGAAGTGACTGTGACTCTCTCTCTCCACAGAGTGAAGTGACTGTGACTCTCTCTGTCCACAGAGTGAAGTGACTGTGACTCTCTCTCCACAGAGTGAAGTGACTGTGACTCTCTCTCCACAGAGTGAAGTGACTGTGAATCTCTCTCCACAGAGTGAAGTGACTGTGACTCTCTCTCTCCACAGAGTGAAGTGACTGTGAATCTCTCTCTCCACAGAGTGAAGTGACTGTGACTCTCTCTCCACAGAGTGAAGTGACTGTGACTCTCTCTGTCCACAGAGTGAAGTGACTGTGACTCTCTCTCCACAGAGTGAAGTGACTGTGACTCTCTCTGTCCACAGAGTGAAGTGACTGTGACTCTCTCTCTGTACAGAGTGAAGTGACTGTGACTCTCTCTCTGTACAGAGTGAAGTGACTGTGACTCTCTCTCTCCAGAGAGTGAAGTGACTGTGACTCTCTCTCTGTACAGAGCGAAGTGACTGTGACTCTCTCTCTCCACAGAGTGAAGTGACTGTGATTCTCTCTGTACAGATTGAAGTGACTGTGACTCTCTCTCCACAAAGTGAAGTGACTGTGACTCTCTCTCCACAGAGTGAAGTGACTGTGACTCTCTCTCTCCACAGAGTGAAGTGACTGTGAATCTCTCTCTCCACAGAGTGAAGTGACTGTGACTCTCTCTCACAGAGTGAAATGACTGTGACTCTCTCTCTGTACAGAGTGAAGTGACTGTGACTCTCTCTGTCCACAGAGTGAAGTGATTGTGACTCTCTCTGTACAGAGTGAAGTGACTGTGACTCTCTCTGTACAGAGTGAAGTGACTGTGACTCTCTCTGTCCACAGAGTGAAGTGACTGTGACTCTCTCTCCACAGAGTGAAGTGACTGTGACTCTCTCTCTCCACAGAGTGAAGTGATTGTGACTCTCTCTCCACAGAGTGAAGTGACTGTGATTCTCTCTCTGTACAGAGTGAAGTGACTGTGACTCTCTCTGTCCACAGAGTGAAGTGACTGTGACTCTCTCTCTGTACAGAGTGAAGTGTCTGTGACTCTCTCTCTCCACAGAGTGAAGTGAGTGTGACTCTCTCTCTCCACAGAGTGAAGTGACTGTGACTCTCTCTCCACAGAGTGAAGTGACTGTGACTCTCTCTCTCCACAGAGTGAAGTGATTGTGACTCTCTCTCCACAAAGTGAAGTGATTGTGACTCTCTCTCTCTCCACAGAGTGAAGTGACTGTGACTCTCTCTCCACACAGTGAAGTGACTGTGACTCTCTCTCCACAGAGTGAGGTGATTGTGATTCTTGTTATGTTATGAATTATGGCCATGGTACAGATAGATACAGAACATCTAGTTCTTTGACTAGTAAGATAGTTTATTAACAAGATTAACACGTGGAAAGGTATCTCAAGTCATATGGTAGATCGTTATCACCACCAGCTTGTTAGAGGTCACATTGATAACTATAAACATAGATGGACAACTATATACAAAACTATGCACAGTCATATCACCACATCCCCCTTCCTTTGGAAGTGTTGTTGTTTACATACAAATGTAACTGTGCTTTACGTTTACATACAAATGTAACTGTGTTTTACTGTGATAGGATGCTTTCTATGGTGCATCTGTAAAACTTGGTAAGAGTCAGTGTGGACATGCCAAATTTCCTTAGTTTCCTGAGGAAGTATAGGCGCTGTTGTGCTTTCTTGGTGGTAGCGCCGACGTAGGTGGACCAGGACAGATTTTAGGTGATGTGCACCCCTAGGAATTTGAAGCTGCTAACCATCTCCACCTCAGCACGGTTGATGCAGACAGGGGAGTGTACAGTACTTTGCTTCCTGAAGTCAATGACCAGCTCTTTAGTTTTGCTGGCATTGAGGGAGAGATTGTTGTCGCTGCGTCACTCCACTAGGTTCTCTAAATCCCTCCTGTATTCTGACTCATCATTGTTTAAGATCCGACCCACTTTGTTTGTGTCGTCAGCAAACTTGTAGATGGTGTTGGAATCAAATTTTGCCACGCAGTTGTGACGAATGTGATATAAAATAGTTACTTTAGAGATACTAGTTAATGTAATGTAGAAATAAGCCACTTTGATTCTGGCAGTTAGGGACAAAGGGGTTTGAGACCGCATGGAAAAAGCAGGAAGAGGTGTGTCTATGAGAGTGATGCTGCATTGATAGGGGCCAGAGAAAGGGATTGGAAGTGAGCCAATCAGAATAGATCGAACAGGTCAGGAGGGACATAGGCTGACCTATGTCCGTCGAGTATGTGAAACTTGATACCATTTGAATTGATTTTGCAGAGATCCCTTTGTCTTTTAGTTCAGTTGTTTTCTGGGGTGTAAGAGGCTGGATGTCTCTTACGTTTCTGTAAGATGATTTAAGCTTGCAAGCTAAATAAATAACTTCTTTTTACGTGCGAATCCATCTCAACTTTTATTGAGGCCAGACTGACAGAGAAAGAAATTTGGGGATCAACATTTGGTGCCGAAAACCGGGATTTCTCAGGGCGATCCTGATCCAACTGCGAAATCAGAATTAGACTGATTATGAACAGGAGGATGGGGAACAAAGGGCCCTCAATGTAGAACTGGAAAACGACCGCGCATTGATTGTTCCCCTCTTCTTATCGTCTGATTAGTCTGGTCACTCGCAGTTGGCACAGAAAGACCGCCTCGACGAAATCACAGGTCAGTCTGGGGATTAGCACTTTAATTGATGGGATTTCATATTGTTGTTTCGGCTTGGGTTCGGGTTTTGGGTTGATGGGACATCTCAAATGATGATTCAATTCCAAGTATAAGGGTTCAGAGGCTGATGTGACTTCATTAATGAAGGTTCAGTCTATTATATGGGTTCAGAGGCTGATGTGACTTCATTAATGAAGGTTCAGTCTATTATATGGGTTCAGGGGCTGATGGGACTTCAATAGATGAAGGTTCAGTCCAGTATAACTGTTTTTAAATCTGAAGATGGTTCAACTCTATGTGTGAGTGTTTTAAATATATAGTTGATTAAGCTAAAATTGTCTCCTTGGACTGTAAAGTTCCGAGGTCTAGTTGAGATTGTGAGGAATGCTGCATATTGGTTGAAGCAGAAGTCTCTCAAAGGGTTAACAGCAGCAGGCGGAGTTGAAAACAGACAGTGCTTCTCACTCAGGCTTTGAGATAACAGCAGCAGCCGTAGTGTAATCGGATACCTTTCCTTTGAGTCAGTGAACACCAGCAAAGTTACGTTTTGAATTAATTAAAGGAAACCAGTGGGTTTCTCCACCTCTTTGATAAAAGTTATTATTTTCGAAAGCAATTGATTGAAATTGCCAGAATCTTAAGTTTTACTTACTTGAAATAAGGTTTATCTCATTTTATCTGGAGATTAATAGAAACTTAAAGAAGATCATGGACACCATTTTAAAAAGTGTCAATCTGGAGATGAGAGTTGATTTTGCTAATACTTATGTGTATGTAAAAGAAAAAAAACTTGTTAAAAGAAAAATTGTTAAGATAAAGAAATAATTAAGTTGTAAATGTTATACAAGTTTGTGTTAAGCAAATTGTAAATTTAGTTCTGAGTTGAGATCAGAGCTAAGCTTGCAAGTTGCAGTAATTCAATTTGAATTTTCAAACATTTTTAAGTTTAAAAAAAAGAGAGCAAATAGAGAAAAGAAGGACACAGATCTTGAATGCGTTGAATAGCACATTTCAAAGGCCCATAAATCTTTCTGTTATCTTAGACCTAAAACCTAGGAAGATTGAAGAGCCAGAGGAATTTCTGGAGCGTTTTAATGAAATCTACCGGGGGCAGTCAGGCGATTTGCTGTATCAAAATGGTCAGAATTCCCCTCAATACTGTGCTATGTTAATGCATTGCCTACCACCTTCTGTGGTTACTGCTGTGAAATGTAATAACATGAATTGGACAGAGAACGACCCTTCCCAGATGGCAAGGGCAGTCAGATTTTACTGGAAGGAGGGTGTAGGCCAAGAAGGAGGCTCAGTTACAAAGGTTAAGACTGAGTATGTAATGAAAAAGGATGATCTGCGACCCCAACAAGCGGCAGAAATGGTAGTTTACCAGCAGGAGCTCCAATATAGTGACTTTGGGTGGGTGGATCAGCGAAGAGGAGGATGAGACAACAGTGCTATATTTCTATCACCCCCCAGTGGTGGACGTTAGACGTTGAACAGTCACTGCATCACGTTACCCTGGCCTATGACAGAACTGGACGAAACAGGGAGTTGGAGGACAAATACCGGCCATTACTTGAGACCGAATGGCCAGTCAAGGTTACAGCCACAGTCACGGGAAAAGAAGGTACAGCCGATTTTGTTACAATATCACCACATTTATGGCCACAGTCAGCTTCGGTAAGCCCTCATATTACACGTCAGGTCCATGACCAGTACCATGCCAGGGATATGGGGCGAATGGTCAGCATCTTACCGCAGCTCGTCAGAATAGGTATGAGATATACCTTTTGAACAATCCACGTCTGACATTTAAATACTGTACCACTATCAATCCAGCCTGTTTTCTTAGTGGTCCCCCTGTCCATGAAGACGCACCTGGCCACGACTGTTTAGCCTTGATTCAGGAAACTACCACAATAAGGGGCGATTTGAGTGACATTTCGTCAGAACAACCTGACATGATTATGTGTGGTCAAATATCCCACCGGGGTTTAGTTAATGACCTACTGCAGGCCCTCCTTATGCCCGCGCAGATTTCCGTTATTAAATGCGCTGCCCACACGAATGGTACAACCCCAGTTGACGTTGGTAATGAACGAGCAGATCGTGCAGCGCGCACAGCCGCACAAATTCAGCAAGTGATGGTGCCTAAAATGTTAAGTCAGACTAAACGATCTACTATGAATATGTCTGCTTCTGACAAGCCAATGCCAACCATCCAAGACGTCATAAGGTTACAGGAGGACGCTCCTGAGAGTGATAAACAAATGTGGAAACGGTTAGGTTGTACATATGATTCTGTTTCCTCTTTATGGACCACGCCTGCACATCAGACTTGTATGTCTGATGTGCTGGCTTTATGGGTCATTGAATGTGTACACTTTGCAACTCATTGTGGGGCTCGAGGGACTAGTGATTTGTTGCTGGACACTTGGTGGCACCCTAAAATGCAGGGGTTGGCCCAAAGTATCAGTAATCGGTGTTTGATTTGTCAGCAATATAACACCGGAAAAGGTATCCCTTGTGGGAAGGGGCAAACCCCGTTGCCCAGTGGTCCCTTTGAGACGCTCCAAATGGATTACATTGAGTTGGAAAGGTGTCAATGTTACAAATATGTTTTGGTCATTGTGGATGTGTTCAGCAGATGGGTCGAGGCGTATCCGACTATCTATAGTAAAGCTGCTACTGTGGTTAAAGTCTTGATGAGGGAAATCATTCCCCGGTACGGTATACCAGCTCAGTTAAGTTCTGATAATGGGCCTCATTTTATTGGACAAATTAACAAGGAGTTTTGCTCCCAGTTGGGCATACGCCAGCAGTTACACTGTGCTTACAGACCGCAGGCAGCCGGGGTGGTTGAGAGACACAATCAGACCCTCAAAACTAAATTGGCTAAATTAAGAGCAGACACGGGACTGACATGGCTTAAGTTGCTCCCCGTTGCCCTCTTCCAGCTGCGGGTTACACCTGCGGGACCAGCCCGGCTCTCTCCCGCCGAGATTCTTTATGGCAGGCCTCTTAGAACTCCTTGGAGCCTGCAGGTTCCCAGACGGGTTCAGTTTCATCAGATGACTGAAGAAATGACCACCTATGTTCTAGCCCTTACGCAAGTGCTCAAGGAACTCCATGGCCAAGTCCGCGCGGCTCATGAGCCATTGCCCCCAGTACCTAGCTCACTTTCAGTCCAGCCCGGTAGTTATGTCATGGTCAAAAATTGGACTAGGAAGGGGTCGGAGCCGCGATGGGACGGGCCCTTCCAAGTTCTCCTTACCACCCCCACAGCAGTTAAAGTGGAGGGGCGAAGTGCTTGGGTCCACCTACATCACTGTAAATTGAGTCCATCTCCACTACTGTAAAAGGTCGGATACTAACCTGCCTCCCTTCTCCAGTGCTATTTTACAGGTGTGGAGCATGATGGAGTGGCTACGCATCGTCTGTCTGATATTTGGCCTCACTTCGCTTGGCGTGTTATTGGCGATGGGCATGGAAAAGGGGAATATTATGTATCTGTGTAGCCCCAACCAATCTACAAGGATACATCACCTATGCAAAGGTGATGTTCTTCGCTGCCCCCATATACGAGGACATGGTATCGACTCATGGAAGGTCATCAAAGTTAAGGAGAATGCAGGAGTCATGAAGCAGCTGCACCGGTCCCGGCGATGGGAAGGGAACATTATATGGACATTGCCTTGTTTTTGGAATACATGTAAATTTGATTTTGGATGTGTTAAAAGTGGTACAATAAAGGTAACATCAGGCTGTCAGAAGAGTGTAGGAAGAGACCATGAGAAAGAGAAAGGGACTAGAGAGAGGACGGGGCGTGTGAGAAGGGAAGTACAGCTAGAACGTAGGTTACCGGGAGATACACTTAAGTTAATTAAAGGCCAAACTGAGGAAAACCCGGGTAGTATGAATCTCTTCTGCCAGATTTACCACCGTCTGTATGGCCAGGGACGGGTTGTCTGCTACCCGAACCCCGCAGCGGTGTCTAGGTTATTTTCTGTTTCACCGCTTTGGGGCACTCCCCAAACGGTGGTTCATTGTCAGCATTCCGAGCCATTGCCTGAGGAAGTCACTCTTCCTTACGATCCGGATTCAGCACCACCGGCTATTTGCCTTCCCCTTCCTCGGGATAATTCCCATTCACAGTACGATAGGCTGCGACGGTGGAAGGCGTACATACCTAGCCACTTCACTCCCAATAGGGATTCCCGGTCGTACGAGAATTGCTTCAGCAGTGAAGGATATGGCTGTTTGCTGGTAGAGGTGGACACAAATATAACATGTCTGTTTCCCACCTGTACGGACAGGAGGTGCCATATCACCCAGGCGTCTGGCCAATGCGTTTGTTACAACACCACTTGCGTTCCATTGAACGCCGGCCTCCAGCTCCTCTGTGGCTGGGCGAATGTCTCTCATATCACTGTTGGGACTAGGGCTTTCCGCATTGCTGGGCGGCCCGAATGGGCATTTCAAAGTTGGATAAACTGGGCTACTGGGAGGTCCTTACGCAACCGATATGTTGATTGTGATGCTAGTCTCCACACGGAACAAGGATACTACTTTTTATTTAATGGTACGGCGACCAACGTTTTGTCACCCCCATTTCCCCGCCGAATTGCTATAGGGACTCTAGTCCCTACCACAGTCCCCTGCCCTTCGGCGTGGAACCTGCATAATCAGTTAGCACGCCGGGCAGTCTCTGCTGAATTTTGCGAGAACTGGAAAAAACCTCAGGTTCTTGCACCCAACCGGGGCCACTCAGCCGGGTGGGGCATTCTGAGCGTATTGACACTGGGAGGTGTGGGGGGTTCCTTGGCTGTTAGTGATCGGAATTATTTTATTTGCGGCCTTACCATCTTGGGAAATGAAACCTTGGGAGCCCTCGGGGCAATAACTAAGGAGTTGTCTCAGCTACGGTTGTTTGCAATGCAGAACCGGTATGCTCTTGACTATCTTCTGGCCCGTGAGGGTGGGGTATGCGCCATAGTACAGGGCAAGTGTATCATGGGGGTTCAGGACTTTACCGCTAACATCACTAAATTTATGGATCGCATACGGGATCACTTGGACGGGATGCAGGATCCTGGCTCTTGGGGTAACTGGGGATTTGGAGGATGAAAGGACTGGTTGATAAATATGGCCATGTATCTAGTGGTAGCTATCGGCTGCATCTTTGTGGGCCTGGCCATCCTTAAATGTGTGATGGGTAGAATGCGGGGTGCACTAGATCAGATCACCGCCCCAATCACCGGAAAAAATTTTTTAACTGTTAAAATCCATGAGGGTGAGGTAGATGAAGGGGGGCTAAGACAGGAATTGGAAATGCAGCGACGGATCTTTTTAGATGAGGAACCGTAGCTATGGATTGGATAGTTCGGTTATCATGGAATGATAAAAGGAGGGAATGACGAATGTGATATAAAATAGTTACTTTAGAGATACTAGTTAATGTAATGTAGAAATAAGCCACTTTGATTCTGGCAGTTAGGGACAAAGGGGTTTGAGACCGCATGGAAAAAGCAGGAAGAGGTGTGTCTATGAGAGTGATGCTGCATTGATAGGGGCCAGAGAAAGGGATTGGAAGTGAGCCAATCAGAATAGATCGAACAGGTCAGGAGGGACATAGGCTGACCTATGTCCGTCGAGTATGTGAAACTTGATACCATTTGAATTGATTTTGCAGAGATCCCTTTGTCTTTTAGTTCAGTTGTTTTCTGGGGTGTAAGAGGCTGGATGTCTCTTACGTTTCTGTAAGATGATTTAAGCTTGCAAGCTAAATAAATAACTTCTTTTTACGTGCGAATCCATCTCAACTTTTATTGAGGCCAGACTGACAGAGAAAGAAATTTGGGGATCAACAGTTGTGAGTGTACAGGGAGTATAGTAGGGGCTAGGTGTACAGCCTTGCGGGGCTCAGTATTGAGGACTATTGTGGAGGAGGTGTTGTTTTTTATTCTTACTTATTGTGGTCTGTGGGTCAGAAAATCGAGGATCCAGTTGGAGAGTGAGGAGCCAAGTCCTAGGTTTTGGAGCTTTGCTATGAGCTTGGCTGGGATTATGGTGTTGGCAGAGCTGTAGTCAATAAATAGGAGTCTGATGTAGCAGTCCTTGTTGTCGAGATGCTCTAGGGATGAGTGTAGGGCCAGGGGGATGGCGTCTGTTGTGGACCGGTTGCGGCGGTATGCGAATTGCAGTGGATCTAGGTGTTCTGTGAGAATGGAGTTGATGTGCTTCATGACCAACCTCTCGAAGCACTTCATTACGATTGATGTCAGGGCCACCAGATGGTAGTCAATGAGACACGTTGCCTGGTTCTTCTTTGGCACCGGTATCATGGTGGGCTTCTTGAAGTACTGGCTGAGGTTATTTATGAAGGCCCAGCCTTCTCAACCTTGCCCCTCTCCTGAGGTGTGGTGATCCTCAGGTTAAATCACCACCATTCAGCTCTCCCCCTCAAGGGGAAAGCAGCCTTTGGTCTTCGGGGATTTTGGCAACTTTACTTTTACTTTCTTTTATACTCCATAAATGTGAGGTATTGCATTTTGGAAGGTCTAATACAGGTAGGGAATATACAGTGAATGGTAGAACCCTCAAGAGTATTGACAGTCAGAGACATCTAGGTGTACAGGTCCACAGATCACTGAAATTGGCAACACAGGTGGAGAAGGTAGTCAAGAAGGCATACGGCATGCTTGCCTTCATTGGCTGGGGCAGTGAGTATAAGAATTGGCAAGTCATGTTGCAGCTGTATGGAACCTTAGTTTGGCCACATTTGGAGTATAGTGTTAAATTCTGGTCGCCACACTACCAGAAGGATGTGGAGGCTTTGGAGAGGGTGCAGAAGAGATTTACCTGGATGTTGCATGGTATGAAGGGCATTAGCTATGAGGAGAGGTTGAATAAACTCGATTTGTTCTCACTAGAACGACGGAGGTTGAGGGGCGACCTGATAGAGGTCTACAAAATTATGAGGGACATAGACAGAGTGGATAGTCAGAGGCTTTTTCCCAGGGTAGAGGGGTCAATTACTAGGGGGCATAGGTTTGAGGTGTGAGGGGCAAGGTTTAGAGGAGATGTGCGAGGCACGTTTTTTACACAGACAGTCGTGGGTGCCTGGAACTCGCTGCCGGAGGAGGCGGTGGAAGCAGGGACGATAGTGACGTTTAAGGGGCGTCTTGACAAATACATGAATAGGATGGGAATAGAGGGATACGGACCCCGGAAGTGCGGAAGATTTGAGTTTAGACGGGCAGCATGGTAGGATGAGGCTTGGAGGGCCGAAGGGCCTGTTCCTGCGCTGTACTTTTCTTTGTTCTTTGTACAGCACAGAGTTATATATAAGAATCGTTCCAGGCATGAGAAACTTCAGTTATGAGGAGGTCGGGAATGTTCGCCTTGGAGAGAAGGCTAAGAGGAGATTTGAGCGAGATGTTCAAAATCATGAGAGGACTGGACTGAGCAGACAGGGAGAAACTGCTCACCCTCATAAAACAAACGAGAGGGCACAGACTTAAAATGGTTTGCAAAAGAAGAAAATACGATATGAGAAAAAAACGTTTTCATACAATGAGTGGTTGGGGTCTGGAATGCACTGCCTGGATGTATGATGAAGGCAGGTTCAATCGAGGCATTCAGGAGGGCTTTAAATGATTATTTGAATAGAAACAATGTGCAGGGGTGTAGGGAAAAGACTGGGAAATGGCACTAAATCACGATGCTCGCATGGAGAGTTAGTGCAGACATGATGGGCCTCCTTCTGCGCCTATAACAATTTGCGATTCTGTGATATGAGTGGTCTCATATGTATTACATAGAGCAGTTTTTCATGTAATACCATATATGGTATGATATGTGTGCAGCTGACGTATTTAATTAAAGACAGCATTTTTTCATGGACCAAATTGCAAAAATAATTGATTAAATGTTCGCACAGATCTGTTAGAAACTCACCAATGCAATGCTGCCAGATCAGTCCCTCTCTCTGTGGGATTCTCCGAACCTTGCCTGGTAACTATTTCAATTTTATCAGGATCCAGAATTCATTATTGAACAAAACCAAAAGCCTGCATCCCAGCTCGGCACAGCCCTGGGCTGCCAGTCCGTGTTACAGTCAAACCGCGGACACTTTTCCACGCTGCCAAATACTAACGCTGCAAAACTCCAAAGTCACAACTCCAGTGCTGCCAAGACCCAATGCCGTTAAACCCCTTAGATAATTCCCCTCGGTACTGCTCAGCATCTGGGGCGGGATTCTCCACTCCCGCGCCAAAGTGGCTGCGCCGTCGTGAACGCCGTCGAGGTTCACGACGGCGCAAAACGGCCCCGGTCCCGACCGATTCAGGCCCTGACAATGGGCCAGGATCGGGGCCACGTCATCTACACGGGCCAGGCCTTGTCACCCGCGTAAAGGCGGTGCCGCATAGATGACGCGGCCGGCGCTGCATAACGGGCATCATCCGGCGCCAACCCTCGCATGCGTGGTTGCCGTCCTCTCTAAGTCCGCCCCGCAAGAAGATGGCGGACAGATCTTGCGGGGCCGCGGAAGGAAGGAGGTCCTCCTTCAGAGAGGACGGCCCGACGATCGGTGGGCACCGATCGCGGGCCACCCCACATTTGAGGTACCCCCCGGTGCAGGATCCCCCCGCAGGCCGCCCCCCCAGCGTTCACGCACCGCTCACGACGGCAGCGACCAGGTACCATACACTTGTAACAATGATAGTTATTTTGCAATACCTGGCATAATATTCTGTTGGTCTGATAGTGTTTTCTCTGACTTAATGTGATCAACACCCTTGGATATTTGTTACTAATACTTCACAAACAGTGCATCTAACATGTATATATAGAACTCTCAATGTCACACTTCATTAAAAGAAATTAAAACTGTTTGATGCTGCCTGGCTCCAGCATAGACCAACATGCATAACACAATCCGTACATTTCTCTGGCCACCCAGCAATTAAACTGTTTGATCGCGGCGTTTATTGACATAATTTGTAGCTCGACATTTTTTTCATTCATTCATGAGGCGTGGGCTTCGCTGGCTATTGGTTGCCCATCCCTAATTGCCCTTGAGAAGGTGGTGGTTAGTTGTCTCCTTGAACCACTGCAGTCCTTGTGGTGTAGGTACACCCACAGTGCTGTTAGGGAGAGAGTTCCAGGTTTTTGACCCAGCGACAGTGAAGACGGCGATATATTTCCAAGGGAGGATGGTGTGTGGTTTGGAGGAGAACTTGCAGGCGATGGAGTTCCTAGGTATCTGCTGCTCTTGTCCTTCTGGATGGCAGAGATCGTGGGTTTGAGAGGTGCTGCCTAAGGAACTTTGGTGAACTCTCAGTGCATATTGTAGATGGTACACACTGCTGCCACTGTGGGTCCATTGCGAAGGATGTAAAGTTTGTGGATGGGATGCCAATAAAGAGGGTTGCTTTGTCCTGGATGGTGCCAAGATTGTTGTCGGGGCTACACTCATGCAGGCAAGTGGTAAGTATTCTGTCATTTTCATGACTTGTGCCTTGTATATATGGTTGACCGGCATTGTGGGGAGTCAGGAGGTGAGTTACTCACCACAGGATTCTGAGCCTCTGGGCACGATTAATGGCCACGTTGTGCTTAAGCGAGAGAGCGACGAGGTCATTAGATCGCGGGAGAGGCCAAAATCGAGAATCGCACCAAGCACCAGTATCCGTTTGTGATCTAACTGACCCGCCCCCATTGGCGAAATCAGGATCCTGCTGTTGGGTTGTGAGAAATCAATAATCACCACTTAGGGCCAATCTCCAGACAATTAACGGGAGAGGCCCCCTCTCTAACGGCCTCCTGTGATCTCACCGCCACTGCAGCAAGTGGTCACGTGGGCGCCGATTAGTGCACCCCTGTTTGAAAACGTAAAGCTGGCGGAAGGGCTGCTGTGTGAACCCGGGGAGGTGAGCAGCCATCTTCGTTCACGGGAAATGAGCCCGGGGGCGTGGGCTTGCTGCCCTGGTGCTCGGAGGGAGATGCGGAGCAACTTGAAGGGGAGTTGGGGGGGTGCAGCCTTGGTCAGGGTGGGACGCCATCAGCGGGGGGGAGGGAGGGGTCATGGAGCAGATGAGTGCCCGCCCAGGGCCTCGGCTGGGGAAGAGGAATAGGTGTCTCAACCTATGAGTCTGCCATGCCACCCGCTGGATCCTGTGTTCCCATGCCAAGGGCAACCCCAGCCCTAGCCTATCAGCCCCACCAACCACCCATAACTCCCACTGACTGGGAAGGTCTCTGCCCGCACGACTGAAGGCTATTGTTAATTGTGAATTAGCATAACATTGTTTTTTTTAATTTAGAGTACCCAATTTTTTTTTCCCGATAAGGGGCAACTTAGTGTGACCAATCTACCTACCCTGTACATCTTTGGGTTGTGGGGGTGAGACCCATGCAGACACGGGGAGAATATGCAAACTCCACATGGACAGCGACCCGGATCGAACCGGGTCCTCGGCGGCGTGAGGCATCATGCTGCCCTTAGCAATTATAGTGAAGTGAGCACTTCACACCTCCCAAGTGGATCCCCGTGGGTAGGCGTGCCATGTAGCATATGGGAGTTATTGCCTAGCATCCCAATTAGACCATGATGCCTGAACACTGTGGGGGACAACACCAAGGATGCAGCAGCCAACATCCGAACACTCAGGTCCCCAGCATTTCGGTGACCAGAGGGTGGGTGTATGCATCGGGGTGGGACCAGTGCCCGGTCCAGGTGACATTACGTGCGGGTGTCTGGAGTACAGTGTGTGGGGTCCGATGAGCAGGGGCCACCTCTGCAGCCGGGGGTGCGTGAGCAGGGCTGGGGATGGTGGGGGCGTGGCATGGGAGCAATGGGGGAATAGGAAAGGGAGGAGCTATGGGGGGAGGGGAAGCAATCGGGGAATTGGGGAGGGGGGAGCAATTGGGGAATGGGGGTGTGGGAGCAATGGAGGAATGAGGGGGAGATGGGGAGCAATGAGGGCCTGCGAGAGGGTCCTGGGGTGGGGAACACCGGTGGTTGTCAGTCTCACCCTCTCCCAATTTCTTACAGATATTGCACGCAATGGGCAATATCTTGGATCCCTGCGACACTGCGCTGATGGTGCAGCTGACAGGCCAGGCAACCAGCCCCAGAGGAGGCAGCGGCAGCATCGTCGACAGAGGCTCGAGGCAGTGGCCCATGTGCAGGGCCCCACCCAACACCCTGAGGACCCAGCCGCCCATCAGGCCAGGGAGGGACCCAGAGGGGGAGGCCAGCGATGGCCCAAGGTGTACAGGCATCGCTGGTCTTTTGAACGGATGACGGACAGCGTATGCCACAGGAGGCTCCGCCTCAACAAGGGGATGGAGCGGCACCTGTTCCATGTCCTCGCTGACTTGACTTGGAGGAGGAGGGTACCCATTACCAGTGACCGTCAAGGTCACCGTAGCCCTGAACGTCCAAACCTTAGAACCATTCCAGGGCTTTAGCAGGGACCTTTGTGGCATCTCACAAGCTACAGCCCAAAAGCACATCTGTGAAGTCACGGATACCCTGTCTGCCCAGGTTCTCTGCCATCGATGGGATGCCCCAGGTCTAGGGGCTAATATAGATGTGCTCAGCGGGAGTGCCTACAAACGTACCCTGAGAGGTGGTAGATTTGGATTTGGATTTTGTTTATTGTCATGTGTACCAAGGTACACAAGATTTAGATCTGAGGTAAGGAGGAACTACTTCTTGCAGAGTGTGGTGAATTTGTGGACCTCGCTACCGCATAGTGCGGTGGAATTTGAGTCATTAAATGGTTTCAAGAAGGAGATAGATACATTTGATTTTAAAAATGGGTTAAAGGGATATGGGGAACAGACAGGGAGGTGGATCTGAGACCAGGAAATCAGCCATGATCTGATTGGATGACGGAGCAGGCTCAAAGGGCTGAATTGCTCTTAATTCTTATGTTCTTTTGTTCCTACATCAACAGGAAAGTGGTTCAACTCCCCGAGCGCCCAGCTTGTGTGCCACATGAAGATCATGCACATGTGTGCACGCTTCCCAGGGAGTGTGCACAACAGCTACATCCTGGGGCAGCCCAACATCCCCGGAATCTTTGAGGACCACCGCAGGATGGCCAGTTGGCTCTTGGGGGATAAGAGGTACCCGCTGAGGACCCGGCAAACGACGGCAGCACGGAGTTCGGTGACCGATGCAGAGACCTAATACAACGAGGCCCATGCGGCCACCCTGGCTGACATTGAGCGTACATCAGACTCCTCAAGATGCGGTTCCGATGCCTCGATCGCTCTAGTGGTGCACTGCAATACACCCTCCAGAGGGACATCTGCTTTGTGGTGGTCTCCACAATCTGGCACAGCAGTGGGGCGTCTTGGTGGAGGTGAAGGAGGAGGAATATGTGGCCAACTCCGAGTAGGCGCCAGACCAGGAGGGGAGGACCCACAGAGCCAGCCGGTGGATGGAGGACATGTGCCAGCGGCAAGGGTCCGCCAATCTCGGAGGGCCAGGAAGGCTCTCGTCCTCGTCCGCTTCACATAGGACGTGGCCTCGTCCATCATTCCTCCCGCTCCCCACATCCCTCAGCCTTCCCTCTCCCCTCCCCCCATTCCCCACTCACCTTCCCCTTTCACACCCACACAACACTGTCCCACCGTCACTGGGTCTTGTAACTGCACTCCAAGGTGATGGGAGTGTGTCGGCACTGTCAGTGGATCACTGTCAAGGGCAGGAAGGTGATGATAACCTGCTAAGAGCTGAGCACTGGTGCTCCTCAATTTATGCCTTAGCCTGACCCCTGCCTGGGGCATCCAGGTACTCCATGTCCGGGAGGTGGAGTATGGGACTGGTGCTCGGCCGCATTGTGGACGAAAGTGCCAGAAGCTTCACTTTGATCAAGGTCAACTTTTAAAAATTCTATACATATATGTCTCCAACTGTCCCAATCCCCTGACGGCCCCACTCCACTCCACCAACCCCTCCCCATGACCCCTTCCCATTCCCAACTCACCCTCACCCTCTTATACCCCCCCCCCCCCCCGGAGTGCCCTCTCTGTGATCCTCGACCTGCTTAGCCTTCCATTCTCTACCGCTGTCCCCAGGATGCTCATCACAAGTGGAGGCATCCTGGTGCCTACCGCATCATGTGGCCTTCGATGCCCCTGGCGGGCATACCCTGGGGCCGGACGGCCCCGGACCACTTGCCAGCGGCACATGCCTCGGCCTACTGTCCTGTTCCAGTTGCTGACTCCGAGAGGTGCTGTTGTCAGGGGGAGTGGGTCTCGGTGAGCTTGTGGACACCATCGTCGCTCCATAGGGTAGTTCCAGGTTGGCACCCAGTGCCCTCTCCTCCTAGTCGATGCCCATAGGGCCCTGGGAGTCACCTCCAGACGGAGGGGCAGCTGGATCGAGGCCCGGCTGCCGCTGCATCATCTGGCCCTGTCAGCCCAGGAGGCTCCTCAATGTCTGCGGCACAGTGCCGAAACCTTTGCCGATGCTCCTCAGCGACATGCTCTGGAGCGCCCCGGCAATGCCCCCCTGGGACAAGCTCCGCAATGCCTCGGCTATACTCACCTGAGACTGGTAGACCTACCCCAGCGACCGGGCTGTGCTCTGGAGGGCCGCAGCAATGCCCACCTAAGACTGGGGCATGCCCTACAGTTCCTTAACAAGGTCCACCTGGTACTGGGTCACGTCCCCCAGCGACTGGGACATGCTCTCAAGGCCCTCAGCCATGACCATCACCGACTGAGCTACACCTTGGACACCTCCACTCATGCTGCTGATGTCGTGCACCAGGCTCTCTACCGTGAATACAGTGGTGGCGCCGGAGCTCCCCTCACAGTGTTCTCATGGGAGGTGGGGTGGGCGGACACGCCACCCTGGATGGCCAGGCACCGTCGGATGAAGATCCTGCGGGAGAATGGTCATGTGGTCAGTGGGAGGAATTGGTCATTCTGTATGGCATTAACATTTTTTTAATTTTTCCAATTAAGGGGCAATTTGGCGTGGCCAATCCACCTACCCTGCACATCTTTAGGTTGCGCCGATGAGACCCACGCAGGCAGTGACCTGGGGCCAAAATCAAACTCGGGTCCTTGGTGCCGTGAGGCAGCAGTGCTAACCACTATGCCGCCATGCCACCCTTCTGTATGGCATTAACGACTCACGTGTGACATGTCATCTGGGTGTGGCCGGTGGATGCTCACCTCTGCGCCACACGCCAACCTCTACGTCGGCGACCGCTCTGTCCTCGGCCACCCCCACGGCTCCCGTGCCTCGTAGGGAGTGAGGACTCTGATGTCAGCCACCCTGACGCCCGTCTGGACACTCTCCCATCCGTTGTGGACCAACGTCTCCTGTGTGGACTCAGAGAGAACGTCGTGAGCTGCATGCATCTTTCATCTAGTGGCTGTGGTAGCGGGGTTTGGCTGGGGGTGTGGCAATGGAGCCTCTCCGGCAGGGAGTATGGGCGTAGATGGGAAAATGGGGGAATGGGGTGTATTGGGGGATGGGGAGAGGGGGTAGGGAATATGGGGGGGTTGGGGAATGGGGGGGGGGTAGGTGGTATGGTGGTGCGGCCGCGTGGGCGGTCCTGCTGGACATAGGTGGGCCAGGTCATGGAACAGTGCTGGGCGGTGCCAGGCGCATTACCTGGGTGGGGGGGGGGGGGGGGTTTATCGCGGTGTCGGCGTTGCCGGTCCGAGCGCCGAGAAGCTCACGGCAGTTCCCGCTCACCACCACATTGAGAAATGTTTTGGTTTAATAGCGCCCTCTGACCTCTCTTGTAGTCACATTATTTATATGGCTGGTCCAGTTCAGTTTCTGATCAATGGTAACCCAGGATGTTGATAATAATAATAATCTTTCTAATTGTCACAAGTAGGCTTACATTAGCACTGTAATGAAGTTGCTGTGAAAAGCCCCTAGTGGCATAGTGGACGATTCAGCGATTTTAGTGGCATTGAATGTGAAGGAGCGATAGTTAGATTTTTTCTTGTTGAAGATGGTCATTTCCTGGCACTTGTGTGGCACAAATGTTACTTACTGTTTGTTAGCCCAAGCCTGGATATTGGACGATTCGCGCTCCCAAGCAATTCACTATTCTTCACCATGCAAATTCATGCATGATACGTTTTATAAGGCCATGAAGGAGTCGTTCAAAGAAACTTAGTTCATTAAAAAGCCTATTATATACATCACACTGTAGATCCAAACTGGATCTGCCTTGCTGGTGCCTAAACATTGTTTAGAGGTGCCCTGCCCCTTAACTGAGGAGCACATATTCTGCAAGGTCCGCGGGGAAGTTAAGGCACTTGCAGGTTATAACAGTGAGGATTACAAGGGATTCTCTTCGGAATGCCGTTGTCTGGCCATCATTTTGAGTGGGCGGCCTGATAGTGAGGTCCTGCGGCTCACCAACCCCACTGCCGCCGCCCCCCACTCCCCCCCCCCCGCCCCCCCCTCCCCCCGCATCGCAAGTCAGCCCCCCACCCCTGGATTTTCTGGGTCAACCCTTCCCTCAAGAACGGGCGTGACCCAACACGCCAGTGGTAGTCACCACTGTTGTATTATATTGTATATATGGGTATTACGGTACTACAAGTACGGCGGCAGATCCCTGCCTGCTGGCTCCGCCCAGGAGGCGGAGTATAAATGTGTGTACTCTCCGAACAGCAGCCATTTCGTAAGCTGCTGTAGGAGGCCACACATCTCTGTGTAATAAAGCCTCGATTACATTCTACTCTCGTCTCGTCATAATTGATCGTGCATCAACGCCCCACCCCAGAGACCCCTAAGTAGGGAGAGTCCCCCCCCCCCCCACAGAACCCCCAGAAAAGAGACCCCTGGCAAGAGGTTCCCAAGAAAAGAGATCCCTGTCAGGAAGCCCCCCAAGAAAAGAGAAACCAGTCAGGAAGTCCCCAGAAGAAAGACCCCTGCCTGGAAGCTAGAGAGCAGTCCAGACAGAGGAAGTGAAAAGAATGCTGTTGTAACACTCACCTGGGCAATACACCTGCTGGCTCAGACAGAGGAAGCACCGTGTTTAATTCCTGGAAAGAGAAAGCGGGGGGTGGGGGGGGTTAGACTTTGGGGACCACTCCCTTAAGGAGTTACCTCCTTGGACTCCGTGAGATCCACCACGTTAGAGCCACGCTTGGAAAAACCTGTAGTAAATCCCACCCACGCGATTCCCGGCCTGGTGGACCAGAAAATCACACGGGCTTAGAGAATATGGGGCCCAGCCCACTAATGGGCCATTGAGACTCTTTTGCATCCTCCTGCTGTTGCGCAGGCGTGAAGCTCGATCCCGCCACCAGCAGGGGGGCTGGAGCCATTGCCGATCCCGATTTTTTTCCCCGACACCCAATTCTCCGCCGCTTCGGGAACCCCACTACCTGCGGCGGGTGGTGGAGAATTTGGCCCATGCATTTGCACATGGAGTGCTTCAGTATCTGAGGAGCCGGGAATAGTGCTGAACATTGTACAGTCATCAGCGAACATCCCCCACTTCTGACATTATGATGGAAGGCATGTCATTGGTGAAGCAGCTGAAGGTGGTTGGGCCTAAGAGGAACTCCTGCAGTGATGTCCTGGAGCTGAGGTGACTGACCTCCAACAACTACAACCATCTTCCTTTGTGCTGGGTTACTGAATTATAGCTTTCATGGAAAAATTAAGTCATGGGATTCAATGTCCAAAACACTGATAAGTACGAGTAAGTCAAGTTAATATATTTATGCACCATAAATGAGTTATACTGATAGCACATTTTGCAATACATGCCATATTATCCTGTTGTTTTGATAATGTTTTCTCTGACTTAATGTGGTCAACACCTTTGAAGATCTATTACTAATAATAATCTTTATTAGTGTCACATATAGGCTTACATTAACACCGTCAAAGGTAACAGTGAATTTGTTCCTTTTAGCGTTTATTTATTTTATTTTATTTTCCTTTTTGCTTTACTTTAACTGTAATTCATTCTATTAGGTTTCGAAGAATCAAAAGTTGGGACTGATAGAGTATTGATTTATTCATGGTTTTAGGTGCTAGTTGAATGCATGTCGCTGAGAGGTAAAATTATTAAAAGTGCCTTGACTGTGGGAATTCAGTCATCGTTTCACATAATGAATAAGTAATTGGCGCGATTCTCCGCTCCCGCGCCGGTTGGGAGAATCCTCTGGCGCGCCATTTTTCTCCGCGACGCCGGTCCAAAGCCCTCCCGTGATTCACCCAAGCGGCGAGAACTGCCCCATCGAGTTCTGCGCGGCACAGGCCGGAGAATTGCCCGAGACACCCAAAATGGTGATTCTCCGCTATACCCGCTATTCTCCGGCCCGGATGGGCCGAGCGGCCTGCCCAAAACGACGGCTTCCCGCCGGCGCCATCCACACCTGGTCGCTGCCGGCAGGAACAGCGCGGGAACGCTGGGGGGTGCGGCCTGTGGGGGGGGGGGAGGGGGGTTCTTTCACTGGGGTAGGACTCAAAAGGGGTCTGGCCCGCGATCGGTGCCCACCGATTGGCGGGCCGGCCTCGCTGAAGGAGGACCTCCTTTCCTCCGCGCCCCGCAAGATCCATCTGACATCTTCTTGCGGGGCGGCCTCGGGGAGGACGGCAACCACGCATGCGCGGGTTGGCGCCGGCTTGCGCCAGCCAACCCGCACATGCACGGGTGATGCCAGTTACGCTTTTACGCGGCACCAATGCCCGGCGCGCGCTGACGACACTGCTTTCGCGACACGCCCCCCCCCCAAGTTTCTCGCGGCCCCGATCCTAGCCCATTTTCGGGCCCTGAATCGGTTGAGATCGGGGCTGTTCTGCATCGTTGTGAACCTCAACGGCGTTCACGACGACGTGGGCATTTAATCGCGGGAGCGGAGAATCGCGCCCATTGTATTCCACTGTCATGACCGTGGGAATCCAGACATTGTTTCAGTCATTGTTTCACATAATGAATTAGCCATTGTATTCCAGTGTATTCAGCACTAAGGATGTTCTCGGCCTTATCAACTAATCAGTTACACAAGGTG
Source organism: Scyliorhinus torazame (assembly GCF_047496885.1). Taxonomy (NCBI): domain Eukaryota; kingdom Metazoa; phylum Chordata; class Chondrichthyes; order Carcharhiniformes; family Scyliorhinidae; genus Scyliorhinus; species Scyliorhinus torazame. Next base: position 36,179,156 of record NC_092722.1, read on the forward strand.
TCCGGGCTGAGCTGTGTAACATGTAACGCGTGAGAAACATATCCAGTAATTTTCCTGAAACTGCGCATGTAGATGCTGAGCTAGTTTTGATAGGCACCAGTTAATCTTAAGTACTGTCCAATGTTTGATTAACAAATCATCCTCTAAGTAACAGACAATTATTTGGACAAACTAGGAGGTCTCAGCTGAGAATTAGAAACCAATGAGAGTAAATGAGGGGTTAAACCAGAGATAATGGGCGGGATTCTCCGACCCCCCGCCGGGGTTTTGGCGGGGTCGGGAATTGCGGCGTGCCGGTCGGCGGCCGCTGGCAGCGGTCCCCCCCCGGCGATTCTCTGGCCCGCAATGGGCTGAGTGGCCGCCCGTTTCTTTGCCAGTCCCACCGGCGTAAATTAGAGTAGGTTCTTACTGGCGGGACCTGGCGGCGCCGGCAGCCTCCGGGGTTCTCGGGGGGGGTGAGGGGGGATCTGGCCCCGGGAGGTACCCCCACAGTGGCCTGGCCCGCGATCGGGTCCCACTGATCCGCAGGCAGGCCTGTGCCGTGGGGGCACTCTATTCTTCCGCACCGGCGGCCCTTCGCCGCCAGTTGCCGTGGCACCAAGCCCCTTCCCCGCCAGCCGGCGCAGCGCAAACCACCCCGGCGCCGGCCTAGCCCCTGAAAGAGCGGAGGATTCCGCACCTTTGGGGCGGCCCAACGCCGGAGTGGTTCACGCCACTCCTTCCCGCCGGAGTTGCCCACCCCGCCGATTCCCGCAGAATCCCACCCAAGAATTCCCTTAAAAGTCAAGGTTTTTGTTCCTGAATTCCTGAATTCTTGAATCATCTATCTGTTTGTTTGCGTTAAAGCAATTTCTTTATGTTATATGATTTTTGCCATGTGTTCGACCTTTTTATGTATTGTTTGATATTTTGTTTCTAAGTTTTGATTCAGTTCTTATTTAAGTGTATTCAAGTGAATAATTTGCAATAAAGTCGTATTTTTGACACCTCCAATCAACCGGACCATTGACTCTTATTAGAAGGTAAAATAAGAGTCCCAACAGCACGTTACATGGAAAAACACACTGGTTGTTATAGTACCTGAATTATCATGAACAAAATGCATTCACAACATCAATATATGTTGATGATTGCCAAGAAGACTAATGATTTGCAGAGAAGGGTAGGGTGCTCCACTCCCCTCCAATGGAAATTGAGGAAATCACGCAGACAGGCCATTTTGTGTGATAAAGTCTACTCTGCTATAGTGAGAAGAAACTCATGGTTTTCCGGGATATCACTGTAATAGATTCAGTTTAAAGCAATCTACTGCTATACTGTACAGTATTGTGGGTGTACCTGTAACACATGGACTGCTGCGGTTCAAGTTGGCAGCTCACCCCCTACCTTCACGACGACAATGAGGGATGGGTGGCAAATGTTGGCTTTTGCTGTGACGCTCACGTCTCACGAATGAAAAGAAAAAGTCAACATTGGAAACGGTAATTCTTGTTTCTCGCTCCACAGATGCTGTCTGACTCGCTGAGCGTTTCAAGCAATCTTTGTTTTTACCTCAGAAATTTCACAATCTGCAGTATTTTGCTTCTGTACACTTTAGCAACTTGCTGTCTGGTGCTTTTTTTAATGTTTCCGCGTTGATGCTTTTTGTGGAAAATAATCAATTTAAGAATAGCTGTTAAAAGCACAAAATCTCAGACAAAAGGGAAAAACATCAAGCTTTTGCATGGCCATTTTCCTGCAAAACAATTTAAATTTCACAACTGTGTACAGAAGGCTACATATGACAAATGAAACATTGAACACTGTCAAATATTCAAGTGAAAGTAAATGAAAATCATTACTTTAAAAATAATTTATTCTAAATATAGAATTTATTCTATATTCTACAGAGTATCTACTCTTCATCTGTTCATCCTCAGGATGCGAAAATAAGTTTTCATACAATCAGGAGAATAGTAAAAAGCAGCTCTTTCTTATTAAATAACAGAAGTATGTATTTATCAGTTCCCATAAAAAGCCATTTCAGACTCGAAAAGTTAACTCTGTTTCTCTCTCTCTGCCAGATCTGCTGAGTTTTTCCAGCATTTTCTGTTTTTGTTTCAGATTTCCAGCATCATCTGTAGTATTTTGCTTTAATTTATTTATCAAGTTGAGTTGGAAAGAAAAGGATTATTTATTGTTCCATGAATCGATCAAGACAGGACAACATTTACAAATTTTTTTCCACATCCTTTCACTTGTATGGTGCAACAATCCCTCTCCCACTTTCTATTCCCACCATACAATAATATATGCATTGGACATTCAATTTGAAGCACTTGTACCTTCAATGTGAAGCAGTTTCACTTCATAGCAGTCAACTGTGAAGCTAAGCAGTTAAGTGCTTTAAGTGCTCTCACTTCCTATTTTTCTCTGCAGAAAGCCCTTAACTGTCTTTGATGTGGTCCAGGAGCTGTCAATCTTAGCTAGATGTTTCTAAATATTGTGGTTAGTTCCATCACGGGATAATTGAAAGCCACTCAAGTGTGAAGGGAGATGAATTAAACAATGCAGACAGCTGTGTGTGTGTGTGGAGCTATCAATCACAACCTAGTTAAAGAAACTTCACAGAGATATGAATGAAAGGTTTTCAGATCAATGGTCTGAGGGGGTTTAAACCCAGCTAACTGGCTTACTCTTTGCAGGGATTGACAGGTGCTGCTTCCTCTTTCTGAGTCAGCAGGTTTATTGCAATGGTGAGTTTTTAAAAGTGATTTTTTTTTACTATGGGCTGGATTCTTCTGACCCACCCGGCGCAAGAACGCCACTGGTGAGCCGCAGACAATGGAGATATCTACTGACCTCGAGCGGGATTCTCCGGTCGCCAAGTGGACGCGGCCGGAGAATCCGCCCTATGTGTCTGGATAGCTCTCTAGCTTCCAGGTAGGGGTCTCTCTTATGGGGGACTTCCAGGTAGGGGTCTCTCTTATGGGGGGACTGCAGGGCAAGAGTCTCTCTTATAGGGGGACTTCCAGGCAGGAGTTCTTTTATGGGGGACTTTCAGGCAGGGGTCGCTCTAATGGGGACTTCCAGGCAGGGGTCTCTCTAATGGGGACTTCCAGGCAGAGGTCTCTCTTAAGAGGGACTTCCAGGCAGGGTCTCTCTAATGAGGACTTCCAGGCAGGGGTCTCTCTAATGGGGACATCCAGGCAAGGGTCTCTCTAATGGGGACGTCCAGGCAGAGGTCTCTCTTATGGGGGACTTCCAGGCAGGTGTCTCTCTTATGGGGACTTCCAGGCACGTGTCTCTCTAATGGGGATTTCCAGGCAGGGTCTATCTAATGGGGACTTCCAGGCAGATGTCTCCCTAATGGGGACTTCCAGGCAGGGGTCTCTCTTAAGGGGAACTTCCAGGCAGGGGTCTCTCTAATGGGGACTTCCAGGCAAGGGTCTCCCTAATGGGGACTTCCAGCCAGAGGCCTCTCTTAAGTGGAACTTCCAGGCAAGGGTCTCTCTAATGGGTGCTTCCAGGCAGGGGTCTCTCTAATGGGGACTTCCAGGCAGGCAGGAGTCTCTCTAATAGGACTGCCTCTGCTGGGGGTCTCTGTAATGGGGGTTCCTGCTGGGGGTCTCTGTAATTGGGGTTCCTGCTGGGGGTCTCTGTCATTGGGGGTTCCTGGTGGGGGTCTCTGTAATTGGGGGTTGCTGGTGGGGGTCTCTGTAATTGGGGGTTCCCGGTGGGGGTTTCTGTAATTGGGGGTTCCTGCTGGGGGTCTCTGTAATTAGGGGTTCCTGGTGGGGGTCTCTGTAATTGGGGGTTCCTGCTGGGGGTCTCTGTAATTGGGGGTTGCTGGTGGGAGTCTCTGTAATTGGGGGTTCCTGCTGGGGGTCTCTGTAATTGGGGTCCCTGCTGGGGGTCTCTGGAATTGGGGGTTCCTCCTGGGGGTCTCTGTAATTGGGGGTTGCTGGTGGGGGTCTCTGTAATTGGGGGTTCCTGGTGGGGGTCTCTGTAATTGGGGGTTCCCGGTGGGGGTCTCTGTAATTTGGGGTTCCCGGTGGGAGTCTCTGTAATTGGGGGTTCCTGCTGGGAGTCTCTGTAATTGGGGGTTCCTGGTGGGGGTCTCTGTAATTGGGGGCTCTTGTGGGGGTCTCTGTAATTGGGGGTTGCTGGTGGGGGTCTCTGTAATTGGGGGGGGTCCTGGTGGGGGTCTCTGTAATTGGGGGGTTCCTGGTGGGGGTCTCTGTAATTGGGGGTTCCTGGTGGGGGTCTCTGTAATTGGGGGTTCCTGGTGGGGGTCTCTGTAATTGGGGGTTGCTGGTGGGGGCTTCTGTAATTGGGGGTTCCTGGTGGGGGTCTCTCTTATGGGGGACTTCCAGGTAGGGGTCTCTCTTATGGGGGATTTCCAGGTAGGTGTCTCTCTTATGGGGACTTCTAGGTTGGAGTCTCTCTTATGGGGGGACTGCAGGGCAAGAGTCTCTCTTATAGGGGGACTTCCAGGCAGGGGTTCTTTTATGGGGGACTTCCAGGCAGGGGTCTCTCTAATGGGGACTTCCAGGCAGGGGTCTCTCTAATGGGGACTTCCAGGCAGAGGTCTCTCTTAAGAGGGACCTCCAGGCAGGGTCTCTCTAATGGGGACTTCCAGGCAGGGGTCTCTCTAATGGGGACTTACAGGCAAGGGTCTCTCTAATGGGGACATCCAGGCAGAGGTCACTCTTATGGGGGACTTCCAGGCAGGTGTCTCTCTTATGGGGACTTCCAGGCTCGTGTCTCTCTAATGGGGACTTCCATACAGAGGGCTCTCTTAAGAGGGACTTCCAGGCAGGGTCTATCTTATGGGGACTTCCAGGCAGGGTCTATCTAATGGGGATTTCCAGGCAGGGTCTATCTAATGGGGACTTCCAGGCAGAGGTCTCCCTAATGGGGACTTCCAGGCAGGGGTCTCTCTTAAGGGGGACTTCCAGGCAAGGGTCTCCCTGATGGGGACTTCCAGCCAGAGGTCTCTCTTAAGTGGAACTTCCAGGCAAGGGTCCCTCTAGTTGGTGCTTCCAGGCAGGGGTCTCTCTAATGGGGACTTCCAGGCAGGCAGGAGTCTCTCTTATAGGACTGCCTCTGCTGGGGGTCTCTGTAATGGGGGTTCCTGCTGGGGGTCTCTGTAATTGGGGTTCCTGCTGGGGGTCTCTGTCATTGGGGGTTTCTGGTGGGGGTCTCTGTAATTAGGGGTTCCTGGTGGGGGTCTCTGTAACTGGGGCTTCCTGCTGGGGGTCTCTGTAATTGGGGGTTGCTGGTGGGAGTCTCTGTAATTGGGGGTTCCTGCTGGGGGTCTCTGTAATTGGGGGTTCCTGCTGGGGGTCTCTGTAATTGGGGGGTTCCTGGTGGGGGTTTCTGTAATTGGGGGTTCCTGGTGGGGTCTCTGTAATTGGGGGGTTCCTGGTGGGGGTCTCTGTAATTGGGGGTTCCTGCTGGGGGTTTCTGTAATTGGGGGTTCCTGGTGGGGTCTCTGTAATTGGGGGTTCCTGCTGGGGGTTTCTGTAATTGGGGGTTCCTGGTGGGGTCTCTGTAATTGGGGGGTTCCTGGTGGGGGTCTCTGTAATTGGGGGTTCCTGCTGGGGGTTTCTGTAATTGGGGGTTCCTGGTGGGGTCTCTGTAATTGGGGGTTCCTGGTGGGGTCTCTGTAATTGGGGGGTTCCTGGTGGGGGTCTCTGTAATTGGGGTCCCTGCTGGGGGTCTCTGTAATTGGGGGTTCCTCCTGGGGGTCTCTGTAATTGGGGGTTGCTGGTGGGGGTCTCTGTAATTGGGAGTTCCTGATGGGGGTCTCTGTAATTTGGGGTTCCCGGTGGGGGTCTCTGTAATTGGGGGGTTCCTGCTGGGAGTCTCTGTAATTGGGGGTTCCTGGTGGGGGTCTCTGTAATTGGGGGCTCCTTGTGGGTGTCTCTGTAATTGGGGGTTGCTGGTGGGGGTCTCTGTAATTGGGGGGGTCCTGGTGGGGGTCTCTGTAATTGGGGGGTTCCTCGTGGGGGTCTCTGTAATTGGGTTCCTGGTGGGGGTCTCTGTAATTGGGGGGGTCCTGGTGGGGGTCTCTGTAATTGGGGGGTTCCTCGTGGGGGTCTCTGTAATTGGGGGGGTCCTGGTGGGGGTCTCTGTAATTGGGGGGTTCCTCGTGGGGGTCTCTGTAATTGGGTTCCTGGTGGGGGTCTCTGTAATTGGGGGGGTCCTGGTGGGGGTTTCTGTAATTGGGGGTTCCTGGTGCGGGTCTCTGTAATTGGGGGGGTTCTGGTGGGGGTCTCTGTAATTGGGGGGTTCCTCGTGGGGGTCTCTGTAATTGGGTTCCTGGTGGGGGTCTCTGTAATTGGGGGTTCCTGGTGGGGGTTTCTGTCATTGGGGCTTCCTGGTGTGGGTCTCTGTAATTGGGGGGTTCCTGGTGGGGGTCTCTGTAATTGGGGGGTTCCTGGTGGGGGTCTCTGTAAGTGGGGGTTCCTGGTGGGGGTTTCTGTCATTGGGGGGTTCCTGCTGGGGGTCTCTGTAATTGGGGGGTTCCTGGTGGGGGTCTCTGTAATTGGGGGTTGCTGGTGGGGGTTTCTGTAATTGGGGGGTTCCTGCTGGGGGGTCTCTGTAATTGGGGGTTTCTGTAATTGGGGGTTGCTGCTGGGGGTCTCTGTAATTGGGGGTTCCTGGTGGGGGTCTCTGTAATTGGGGTTCCTGGTGGGGGTCTCTGTAATTGGGGGTTGCTGGTGGGGGTTTCTGTAATTGGGGGGTTCCTGCTGGGGGTCTCTGTAATTGGGGGCTCCTGGTGGGGGTCTCTGTAATTGGGGGGTTCCTGCTGGGGGTTTCTGTAATTGGGCTTCCTGGTGGGGGTCTCTGTAATTGGGGGGTTGCTGGTGGGGGTTTCTGTAATTGGGGGCTTCCTGGTGGGGGGTCTCTGTAATTGGGGGTTTCTGTAATTGGGGGTTGCTGCTGGGGGTCTCTGTAATTGGGGGTTCCTGGTGGGGGTCTCTGTAATTGGGGTTCCTGGTGGGGGTCTCTGTAATTGGGGGCTCCTGGTGGGGGTCTCTGTAATTGGGTGTTCCTGGTGGGGGTCTCTGTAATTGGGGGTTCCTGGTGGGGGTCTCTGTAATTGGGAGATCAGTGTCATGGGGCTCTCTGGTGGAGGTTTCTGTAATTGGGGGCTTCCGGTGGGGCTCCCTCTCATGGGGTCTCTCTCATAGGGGTCTCTGGTGGGGGTCCTGGTGGGGTTGTGCCACCCTTGCACTGTTGGCGGGGGGGGGTTTGACTCAAAAACTCCTGGGGTGGTTTAAATTGCATCGCGGGTTGGCCCAGCTGCTGGACCTCGCTATCGGGCTGCCCACTCAAAATGGTGCCCGATAGCGAGATTCGCGAGGGAATCCCCGCCATGCAGAAAATTGCATGGCTAAGGATTGTGAATTGATTCCGGATTTGTGCTCCCAGTGTGAGCACAAATCAGGTGGGATTCAGCTCCGGCAGGAGAACACAGTCCCCCAAATGGAAAATTCCGGCCAAGGTATTACATAAAGGCACACTTTCTTTCCTGATACCCCAAAAGTAACCTGCAAAATTTTCCAAAATCGTGTGATTTCTTCACCTCATGAATTTTACCTCAATGTGCCTTATTTCACTGCACAGGGACGAGAAACAGTTTGATGTTATCTGTAGCATTTTGTTTTGTTTCCTTTTCAGCAGACCATCAAAATACATGTCACACAAGTGACCATGAGATCTTTATTAGCATTTTTATTTGCCTCCATAAGAGCCAGACCCCAGGCTCCACGATCTCATGGAAATCCTTGGCCTGTCCCTCAGTCACGTCTTCTTTTCCCATCGCCTGCTGCTTCCCCTACCTTCGTATATTCCATTACAACCCCTCTTCTGCTGTCCCTCGATGGCCCCCAAAATTAACCTGAACTGATGCAAACGCTATGCTCCCAGTATGACATGAATCACCAATCAATTTGGGAATTTTAAAAAAATGAACAAAGCAAATCCTTCACCACAAATAAAATGTCTACAGCTAATTCAGAAGCTGTTTACACATTAGTTTGTTTTCAAGCTATCACAGATTTGTTCTGGCGCAGAAGGAGGCCATTTGGCCCATCTTTTCTGCACTGGATTACTTAGATGCTTAACACTAACAGCTCATTGCACAAAGTCACTCATCTCATGAACCTAAAACTCCCACTACGTTAAAAACTTAAAACACCAGAATGATGAAAGTCTTAAACAATTTTCCTTTGCCAAACTCTGCTTGTAAAATCTGAAAGAAAACCACAGCTACAGGTTTAGAATTGTAGATAGATTTCCTTACATGTTAATTAAGAAAGGACTTGCATTCTCCTTTTTTCCACTCTCCATAGCAAGAAACGTCAACCTCTGGTATTTTGCTCATGTGGACATTCTTCACGCGTGAACCTGAATTTGTGTTGGTGTTAGTGGGGAGGCGATGGCATAGCGGTAATTTTAAAATTCATTTACGTGATGTGGACGTCACTTGTTAGGCCAGCATTTATTGCCCATCCCCAGTTGCCCTTCAGAAGGTGGTGGTGAGTTGCCTACTTGAACCGCTGCAGTCCTTGAGGTGTAGGTACACCCACTGTGCTATTAGGGATGGAGTTCCAAGATTTTGACCCAGTGATAGTAAAGGAGTGCCGATATATTTCCAAGTCAGGGTGGTGAGTGACTTAGAGGGGAACCTCCAGGTGTTGGGGTTCCCAGGTATGTACTGCTCTTGCCCTTCTAGATGGTAGTGGTCGTGGCTTTGGAAGGTGTTGTCTAAGGAATCTTGGTGAGTTACTGCAGTGCATCTTGTAGATGGTACACACTGTTCGTCAGTGGTGGAGGGTTTGAATGTTTGTGGAAGGAGGAGCAATCAAGCGGGCTGCTTTGTTCTGGATGGTGTCGAGTTTCTTGAGTGTAGTTGGAGCTGCACTCATCCAGGCTTCCATTACACTCTTAACTTGTGCCTTGTAGATGGTGGACAGGTTTTGGGGGGGTTAGGAGGTAAGTTACCTGCTGTAGAAGTCCTAGCTTTTGACCTGCCCTTGTAGCCACAGTATTAATGTGGCTAGTCCAGTTCAGTTTCTGGTCAATGGTAACCTCCAGAATGTTGATTGTGACTGGATTAGTCATGGGTTGGTTGTCCAGAGACCCAACGTAATGCTCTGGAGACCTGGGTTTTAATTCCACCTCGGCAGATGGTTAAATTTGAATTCAATAAAAATCTGGAATTAAAGGTCTAATGGTGACCATGAAATCATTGTCGATTGTCATTAAAACTAATTTGGTTCACTACGGCCTTTTAGGGAAGGAAATCTGCCACCCTTACCTGGTCTGGCCCACATGTGACTCCAGACTCTGAAATGGCCGAGCAAGTTACTCACTTCAAGGGATGGGCAACAAACGCTGAACTAATCTGTGACGCCCTATCCCCTGAACGAATCAACAAAAAAAATCAAGGAGATGATCAAATCATTTGGATGTGACATTCATGCCAATAGAGGCTTTGCAGGAATTGTTGTTTTGCAAGTCCTTTGAAATTCATGAAGAGATCAGTGTTCAACCGAACATGCGCAGTCCATTTTGACATAACTTTGTTAATGTGAGTGCATGTACAAAAGGCGACTTGAATGTTAATGCGATTTAACCCAACTTTGATGGTTTGCAGATGCTTCACTTCTAAATCTTTATGATCTACAGAAAATTATTTAAAGTGTACCTCAATGTAATTCAGCAAAAGCACTTCTTTAGATGAATAAAACTGTAATTTTCATGTTCTTTATAGTTTGTAAAAGACTGTAAAATACATCAAATAAAGGATCAAAAATGTAACTTATCTGGGAGAACATATCCCCAAAGTCTCCCAGAAAATAATCCTGGTGCCTACAACACTTGGCAACCACTTTCATGTTGCATGCACTTAAGTGAAGGAATGCTTGGTTTACCCACATCTTAAATTACAAGCCTAAACACTACTGCACTTCCAATCTAAATCCTTGTTCTCACACCAGGGCCTTTGTGGAGTTGTCAGCTGTTCTGGGGCTGTCTCAGATTTTTTGTTAGTTTTCTAAATTGTTATGTCACAAGAGGACTAAGGCTGAACAGAAAAAGAGCAAGATTGTGGACAGGTCAAACATTGCATTGTAAGGGATCAAAAGTACATGTGAGCAGACATGAGAGGTCCAGAGCAAATCCACTTGAACTACTGGACAAATTCACATTAAGCAATATCATGGGAGGAGGTCTTGTGGCGCAGTGGGTTAGCGTCCCTGACTCTGAGCCAGAAGCTCCAGGTTTGAGTCCCAGATCAGGACTTGATGGCCAGAGAAGGTGCGTTCATAACGCGGTCAAACAAGTTGAGTGTGAAAAACCCACTCATTGGTTGCCCATAAGTAATAGGCTGAGGTATGGGAGAGTGGTCAGTGCGCCTGGAAGCTGTATACCAACAGGAATCAGTACCCTCAGAAGACAGCAAGTAGGAGAAAAGAAGCAATAAAATAACTTGCCATAAACACTGAAAGGGCATTCTAAGGAAGGCGGGGTCAATTAGGAGGCCAAGGGCATGACTGAGTTACTAAATGAGTGCTTTCATCTGTCTTCATGATACAGAAGGATGCTGACAACATAGCAATGCAGGAGGAGACAATCGCAATTTTGCAGAGGATATGAATAAATAAAGAGGTTGTATTTAAAACATTGATGACATTCAAAGCAGAAGAATCACCTAGTCTAAGCAAGCTGCATACTATATTACTGAAGGGAGTAAAAATGGAAATTGTGGAGGCTCTGGTTACATTTTTCCAATCCTCTTGTGATATGGCTGTGGTGTTGCCATAAGCTCCAGGTCTGGAGGATTGCAAATGCTAACCCAATAGGACAAAGCAGATCAGACCAGTATCCTTATTACCGAATTTTTACTGGTGTTCCATGTTAGATAAACAAAACCAATTTGGAACAGTATCCTTATTTCCCAGTTTTTACTGTATTTTTTTCATTCTGGGACATTCCTGCTTAAAATATTGGGGTGGGTAAATCTAACAATTCCAGACAACCCAACACTAATGGCTGAGGAAATGTTTACAGATAATAAACTGGAACAGGACTGATTGACATTTGGAAAAGTTTCAACTAATAAATGAAAGCTAGCTCAGATTTGTAAAAAGCAAATTGTGTTTGACTAACTTGATTGTGTTCTTGGGTTGAAGTAACTGAGGGGATTAATGAGGGTAGTGTGGTTGACATTTTGTATGTGGACTTTCGAAAGATGTTTGACAAAGTACGACATAATAAACTTTCTAGAAAAATTTAAATACAAAGGGACATTATCGTTAGGACACAAAATAGAGACAAGTGTTTTTTTAGTCTGAAGGGAAATATACAGTTGTGTCCCCTGGGTTCAGTAGTATTGCTCTTCTCAACATATATTAATGATCTTGTCTTGGAGAGTTGGGCATAATTTCAAAGCTTGCAGACGGCATGAAACTCATATATGTAGTAAACAATTAGGACAATAGTAACTGACTTCGGAGGACTTTGACAGACTGTTGAAATAGACAGACACATGGCAGATGATATTTTACACACAAAAGTGTGAAGTGATACATTTTGTTTGGCAGAAGAAGAGACAATAGTCTTCTTCTTCTTAGACAGTCCTTCGGGATTGAGGACGACTTCCAGGCAAGCTCGATGGGTTCTGAGATGGTGGCAGGACAGGTTGACAAAACTGCTGAAAAACATATGGGATCCTTGGCTCTATAAATAGAGGAGAGGGCACAACCATGGAAGTTATGCTGAACCTTGATTAAAAACACTTCAGCTGAAGGATTATGTCCAGTTCTGGGTGTCAGGATATGCACCCATGCACATCATGAGGTAAAAACAGGCAGTGACAGACACCCAGGCTAGCCAATCAACATACAGGGCAGAGCACAACCAATCACCAGACAGAACGCCAGAGGGGTTCTTCCAACTATAAAACACACGAGGCATCAGCACTCCGCCTCTTTCCACTGGTGACAACTGTAGTGACAGTCAGGGTGTATATATCAGTCAGCACCTTCTACACGTGGATCAGAGCTAGCCTGGTCTAGTAAGTTAGGGTTAGTACACTTAGAGTAGTAGAGTGTCAACCCACAGCCAGCTGTGTGCATTGTTACAGAAGATCAATAAATCGTATTGAACCAACGCCTACATTTGGTGTATGCTTTACAGTTCATCTGCATCCTGTTGCAGGTGAATAACACAACACTGGGCACCACACTTTAGGAAGGATATCAATTCCATGAGTTCCAGTATAAAAGGATCGCACAACAGACTTGTGAGCAAAATTCTAGCTCACGGAATAAAAGTGAACGTAGGCGCTTGGATAAGAAATAATTGAGTGACGGGAAACAGAGAGCAATGATAAATAGTTGTTTTTCAGATTGGAAGAAGGTTTGTAGTGGTGTTCCCAAGGGGCCAGTTTGGACCCTTCTTCTTCCTGATATATGTAAATGACCTAGACTGTGGTGTGCAGGGCATGATTTCAAAATTTGCAGATGATACCAACATTGGAAATGTTGTCAACTGTATTGAAGATAGTCTTGAACTTCAACATGTTGATGGATTGGGAAGACAAGTGGCAGATGAAGTTCAATGCAGAGAAGTGCAAGGTGATTCACTTTGGCAGGAAGAATATGAAGAGACAGTATAAAGTAAAGGGAGAAACTCTTAAGGAGGTGCAGAAGCAAAGGGACCTCAGTGTGCATGAGTTGGCAGGGCATGTTGAGAGAGCAGTTCATAAAGCACATGGTATCCTAGATTTTATTAATAGGAAAGTTGAGTACAAGAGTAACGTCACGTTGAACATGTTTAGGACACTAGTTAGGCCTCATCTGGAGTACTGCATCTGGTTCTGGGTGCCATACTTGAGGGAGGATGTGAAGGCACAGGAGAGAGCAGAGGAGATTCACAAGAATGATTCCAGGGATAAACAACTGTTGCTATGAGGATACGTTGGATAGATTGGATGTTTTCCTTGGAGAAAAAGGGCTGAGAGCAGAGTTGATAGAGGTATTCAAGATCCTGAGGGCTGAGTAAATAATGAGAAACTGTCCCCTCTCAGGAATACATCAGGACCCAGAGAGCACAGATTTTAAAAATGTGGAAAAGGAGTAAAGGTGGTGCGAAACAAAAAAAGGGTGGTTGGAGTCTGGAATGAACTTTCTGAGAAGGTGGTGGAGGCACGTTCAATCATGGTATTCAAAAAGGAATTGATTTCTATCTGAAAAGAATAACGTGCAAAGTTATGGGGATAAGGTCATGTGGGGTGGTGGGTGGCGTCCCTGCCTCGGAGCCAGAAGCTCTGGGTTTGAGTCCTAGCCCAGGACTTGATGGGCAGTGAAGGTGCGTTCATAAGGGGGTCAAACAAATTGAGTGTGTCAACCCGTAAATACTTCCAAACACGCAAATGGCTGGCGGCAAGAGTGGGAGAGACTCCTGGTTGGCCACGCTTGGTGCGGAGAGCGGTGCCCGCTCAGGTTATAAGCCCCCGGCGACAGGCTGGCGACCTGTTCCCAGAATTACTAGCTATGGAAACAGACAAAAGTCTTGGCCAGGCTAAATGGGCCGAATGGCCTCCTTCTGCAGTGATTCCGTGAATGATTTCGAAAGGAGTCCAATGGATTGAAGACGAATTCGCCTCAGAGTAAATCCAGTCACGCGCGCACTGGACACGCGCGTGCCCGGGGTGGGGGCGGTCCGGTCACGCGCGTCCCCGGTCACGCGCGTGCGTCCCCCGGTGGCTTCTCTACGTGCGCGCCTCCTGCCGGAAGCGGCGGCGGAAACTCGGACGGGGCCCCCTGCAGGTAATCTCCACCCCCTCCTCCTCCCCCCCCCCCGCCAAGCCGGGGCCCACTCCCCACCGCAGCCTGAGGCAGCGGCCTGGCGAGCGGCGTCTCCCGAGGCCTCCTCCTCCCCAGGGCCCCCGTACCGGAGGCTGGGACAGGGAACACGCGCCAAAGCTGGTGTGAACCAACTCCTGCTGTCCGCATAACTGTCGCTTCATACAGATAAACACCCAGTGTTTGTCTGCCTCAATAATCCCCACCTGGCCCAGGTAAATACAGGGAGCAACCTGAGTAACTACTCCACCTGCAATAATAACTATATGTAAATCTCCTGAGTAACCTGCACCCCCCCCCCCCCCCCCCCCAGCCAGAATATTAACTGCCCTCAGCTAGTAATACCCATACCCCCTTGACAAATGCACCAATCAGGGTGATGCAGTGGCTCGCACTGCTGCCTCACGCCGCCAAGGACCTGCGTTCAATCCCGGCACTGGGTCACTGTCCGTGTGGAGTTTACACATTCTTCCCGTGTTTCCGTGGGTTTCGCCCCCACAACCCAAAGATGCGCAGGGTAGATGGATTGGCCATGCTAAATTGCCTCTTAATTGGGGGGGGGGGGGGGGATTGGGCACTTGAAATTTTTTTTTAAAAGATAAATACGCAAGCCAGAGCAAATACCAACTGATGCCATTTCTTCCCGAATTTGTGACCACTGAATCCAAATCAGACTGTAAAAATACATTTTGTTTCTACAAGTCGGTTCCAGGTTTGATGCTGTAAGAAGCCATGGGTTTCACTGACTGCTTTATCCTCCATTGCAACCTTTTATGGCTTGTAATGTGGAGCCCAGTGCACTGCCCATAACCAAATGTTCAGCGTATGGTTTTTTGATGGCACTAACATTTGCTGTGAGGGTGGCATTGTAGCACAGTGGTTAGCGCCAGTCTCCCAGGTTCGATACCCGGCTTGGGTCACTATGTGGAGTCTGCACGTTCTCCCTGTGTCTGCGTGGGTTTACTCCGGGTGCTCCGGCTTCCTCCCACAGTCCAAAGACGTGCGGGTTAGGTGGATTGGCCATGCTAAATTGCCCTTAATGTCCAAAAAACGTTTGGTGGTGTTACTGGGTTGCCAAGATAGGGTGGAGGTGTGGACTTAAGTAGGGTGCTCTTTCCAGGGGCTGATGCAGACACGATGGGCTGAATGGCCTTCTGCACTGTAAATTCTATGGTTCTAATCTTCCTTTTTATTTTTTATAAATTTAAGTACCCAATTCATTTTTCCAATTAAGGGGCAATTTAGCGTGTTCAATCCACCTACATAGCACATCTTTGGGATTGGGGCGAAACCCACGCAAACACGGGGAGAATGTGCAAACTCCACACGGACAGTGACCCAGAGCCGGGATCGAACCTAGGACCTCGGTACTGTGAGACTGCAGTGCTACCACTGCGTCACTGTACTGTACTCAGTCTTCCTTTTTTTTAAAAATCCAGCTCATTGGCAAATTGATGACAGGGTGCAGCATTTAATGTGTTTCTTTACACTTCCCTTTCAAGCTGAATTGTCAGCTTGCTTCCATCAACTGAAAGTGCTATTTTAGGATTAAAAGAAACGCAAGGGAAACAAGAGGGACAGAAGTTAGGAGGCGCCTGTGGTAAAAATGAGCTTTATAAAATGTTGAAATTACTTTATATTGAGTTCTATGCTGTTCTCCTGACTTGGCAAGGCAAGCTTTTGAGAGTCCAATTTGGACTATCCAAACACTTGAAGACAGATTGTTAGTGAACACATTGTTTTCACTCGGGGAATCTAAAACACAGGGCTGGATTTTTCAGCCACGCCTGCTGCAAGATCACCATGGACGGGATGGGGACCATGGAAAGGTCCATTGACCTCGGGTGGGAAATTCCAGTCGCCGGATGGGCGCAGCAGAAAAATCCTACCCAGAGTCTCGGTAAAGGGCCGATCATTTAGAATGAAAATGAGGGGAAATTTCTTTACTCAACAGATTGTGAATCTTTGGAATTATCGGCACAGGAGGGTTGCGGATGCTCCATTATTGGTTACGTTTAAAGCTGGGTTTTTTGGTTTCATGGGGAATTAAGGGATATGGGGAGCGGGTGGGAAAATGGAGTTGAATCCCAAGTTCAGCCATGACAATGTTGAACGGCAGAGCAGACGCCAAGTGGCCGACTCCTCCTAGTTGTATGTTCCTATAAATGGCAGAGTAGGCTCAATGGGCTATGTGGTCTACTCCTGTTTCTATTTCTTAGCGGGTGAAAGTTTAGGCAGGAGGCTACAGGCAGAACAGTCCTGATCTTATCGAATGATGAAGCAGGCTCGAAGGGTGGAGTGGCCTACCCCTGCTCCTAGTTCGTATGTTCAAATGAACGGCAGCCTCAATGGGCTGCGTGGTCTCTTCTGCTTCTAATTCTTCTGTTCTTATGAAACCGTTTCATCCAGTGAATGGCGAGAGTCTGGATCTCAATGCCCGAAAGGGTGATTGAGGCAGACATTCTCACTGAATTTTTAAAAATACTTGGATATGCATTTGAAGTGCTGTAACTTACAAGGCTACAGACCCAAGAGCTGGAAAATTCTTTTTCAGCTGGCACAGACAGGGTGGGTCAAATGGCCTCACCCTGTGATGTAGATTTTCAGCATTTCTAGGTATAAATGTTGTAATGAATGTTTGAGACCTTGGTGATATCTACTGTATTCTATGCTCCCAATGCAGTTGCCTCTACACTGGGAGGTTAAACGCAGACTGGGTGACCGCTTTGTGGAACGCCTTCACTCAGCCTGCATGCATGACCCCAACCTTTCTGCTGCTTGACATTTTCACTTCAATACCTTGCTCTCATGTCCGCGCCTCCATCCTTGGCCTGCTGCAAAGCTCCGGTGAAGCCCAATGCAAGCTGAAGGAACCTCACCTCGTCTTCTGATTAGGCCGTTACAGCCCTTGGGGCTCAATATTGAGTTCAACAACTTTAGACTGTGAACTTTCCCGTCCAACTTAGCCTTTTATATCCAAACAAAAGCAAAAATCCTCCCTTTTCCCCCTCCCCCACCGGGCCACCTGTTACTTGTTCTAAAGTTTTGCCACATTTTTGTTGCAATCTCTCCCACTAATCACTGACCTTCTGCTCTGTTCCGCCCCCTCTTATACAGTATACAGTTCAACACAATTCTCCCTCTCTTCAGCTCTGAAGAATCATACAGACTCATAGAATTTACAGTGCAGAAGGAGGCCATTCGGCCCATCGAGTTTGCACCGGCTCTTGGAAAGAGCACCCTACCCAAGGACAACGCCTCCACCCTATCCCCATAACCCAGTAACCCCACCCAACACTATGGGCAATTTGGGTCACTAAGGGCAATTTATCATGGCCAATCCACCTAACCTGCACATCTTTGGATTGTGGGAGGAAACCAGAGCACCCGGAGGAAACTCACGCACACACTGGGAGGATGTGCAGACTCCGCACAGACAGTGACCCAAGCCGGAATCGAACCTGGGACCCTGGAGCTGTGAAGCAATTGTGCTATCCGCAATGCTACCGTGCTGCCCCGTGCTGACTCAAAACGTCAGCACTGTTTTCTCCCTGCAGATGTTGTCAGGCCTGCTGAGTTTTTCCAGCATTCTCTGTTCTTGTTGGTGATATCATGTTTGGCTTGAAGCTTGGTCCAGGTTGAATTTCACACCACGTGTGAAAGCTGACCCGGCCTCCACCCCCATGCCTATGGTTGATGCTATCAAGGGTCAGTATGTGGATAAAGAAGTATAAAAATTGTAGCTGTAAAATAGCAGAGTAAGTTATACACAAGTGTCGTGGTAATCTGCCTAAGGGCAGGTCTTCTACTAATTTCTGCATGCCTCGTGGTCTTGCCCTTTCCAGTTGCTTGTAGGGGCCTCGCATTTTCACTTTCAGTGTGAGCATTAAGACGAGGGAAAAGAGTACATGAGATGATTTCCCGTGAACCTTTTTCATGCGTCCTTACAGGAAACAGAAGGCTGCGTCCTGAGAGATCCTCCACCTGTAAGCAGCTGTTGTCCAACGGGGCTACAGATCTTCTGCCATCAACAAGGAAAAAAATCTGCTGGTTCCACCATCAGTTGTGTTCCATAAGTCCTGGGCATGGGACCTTCACTTGGGTCTGGGAGAACTTGCAAAAGACCAGAGACAACCTGCCCCCCCCCCCCCCCCCCCCCGAGATCTCAAATGCACCCGCTACCCAAGTACCGCCCACATCTATCATCCACCCCCCTGAAAGAACCTGCCCATCCGGGCCACCGTCCTGTGCGCCCTGTGGACCACCTTAAATTGTTTCAGGCTGAGCCTGGCACATGACGAGGACACGTTGGCTCGCCGCAGGGCCTCCTCCCATAACCCAGCCTCCACCTTCCCCACCCAGCTCTTCTTCCCACTTTCTCTTCACCTCCCCTATCAGAGCTGCCTCCCACTCCATCAGTACCTTATAAATCTCTGAAACCTTCCCCTCACCTACTTCAGTTCTCGACACCACCTTATCCTGTAGCCCCAAGTGCGGCAGGTGTGGGAAGGTCGAACCCTGCCTCCGCATAAAATCCCTCACTTGCAGATACTGGAACCCATTCCCATCAACTCAAACTCCTCCAACCTCGGGAAGCCCTTATCAATAAACAGATCTCCAAATTTCTCGATCCCCGCCCGCTGCCACCTCCGGAACCCTCCATCCAGCCCCCCCCGAAGCGAACTGGTGATTGCCACATATTGGTGGCCACATGTGCTGCCTCCACTGTCCTCACACCCTCAGGGCTGCCACCACTACCGGTCTTGTGGAGTACCTGGCCGGCGAGAATGGCAGAGGTGCCGTTAACAGTGCCCCCAAACCCATGCCTTTACATGAGGTCGCCTCCACCTGCTCCCACACTGACCCCTCCCCCACTACCCACTTCCTGACCATCGCAATATTCGCTGCCCAATAATTTATAAAATTCGGAAGAGTCAGCCCCCCCCCCCCCCCCCCCCCCAAGCCCTCCCTCCAGCAGCACCTTCTTCACCCGCTGGGTTTTACCCGCCCAAACATATCCCGAGATCACCGCATTCACTTTTTTAAAGAACGCCTTGGGGATAAAAATTGGAAGGCTCTGGAAGACAACAGGAGCTTTGGGAGGACCGTTATTTCACTGTCTGTACCAGCCCCGCCAATGACAACGGAAGTGCATCCCACCTCCGAAAGTCCCCCCTCATCTGTTCTACCAACCAACCCAGATTCAGCTAATGCAGCTGCTCCCACTCCCGCGCCACCTGGATACCCAAATACCAAAAGCTCTCTCCCACCACCTTGAACAGCACCTCACCCAAACTCTTCTCCTGTCCGCTCGGCTGAATCGCAAAGACTTCATTCTTGCCAATATTCAGTTTATACCCTGAAAACCATCCAAATTCCTCTAATATTCCCATAATCCCTCCAATCCCCCCCAGGGCGCCTGAAGTATATAGAAGTAAATCATCCACCGAAAGCGAGACCCTCTGCTCCATCCCTCGTACTATCCCCTGCCAGACTCTCGAAGTTCTCAGTGCCATTGTCAACGGCTCTATAGCCAGGGCAAACAGCAGTGGGAAAAGTGGGCATCCCGGTGTAACCTAAATTAATCTGATCTCACCCGGTTCATCCGCACACTCGCCACCGGTACTTGATATAACAACCAAAACCAGTCCACAGATCCCTGCCCAAACCCAAATCGCCCCAGGACCTCCCATCAGTGATAGCCTTCCGACCTCACGGTCAAAAGTTTATTAGGTTCAGGCTCACCCTCCAGAGACTTGAACACATAATCCCAGCTGACACGTCAGTGAAGGACTGAGGGAGTGTTGCACTCCTGGTGGTGTCATCTTTCAAATGAGATGTTAAACTGTGGTCCTGCCGTCTGCCCTCTCGATTAGATCTGAAAGATGATCAGGGAAATTCTCCCAGTGTCCTGGCCAATATTTATTCTGCAACCAAATTCACAAAAACAAATGATCTGGTCATTGTTACATTGCTGCTTGTGAGACCTTACTGTACGAAATTGTAACAATTTTACATTGCAACGGTGACGATACTTCAAAGGTATTTAATTGACTGGAAAGTTTTAGGACATGCTGAGGTAGGGGAAGGTGCTTTTTAAATGCATGTACTTTCATTAAGATATTTCATACCCATGATCTTGCAGTGCTGATTTTCTCTTGAGGCCCAAGTATCAAAACTGGCAAGTCATGCTACAGTTGTATAGAACCTTGGTAAGGCCGCACTTGGAATTTTGCGTGCAATTCTGGTCGCCACATTACCAGAAGGATGAGGAGGCTTTGGAGAGCGTGCAGAGGAGGTTTACCAGGATGTTGCCTGGTCTGGAGGGTGTTAACTATGTGGAGAGGCTGAATAGACTTGGACTGTTTTCATTAGAAAGACGGAGGTTGAGGGGTGACCTGATAGAGGTCTACACGATTATGAGGGGCATGGATTCAGTGGATGGGCAGGCATTCTTTCCCAGGGTGGAGGGGTCAATCACCAGGGGGCATAGGTTTAAGGTCCATGGGGCAAAGTTTAGAGGAGATGTGCGAGGCAGGTTTTTTACGCAGAGGGTGGTGAGTGCCTGGAACGCGTTGCCAGAGGAGGTTGTGGAAGGCATCTTGACAAACACATGGATAGGATGGGTATAGAAGGATACGGCACAAGGAAGTGCTGAGGGTTTTGGCAAAGGTTGTTATTGTGACCGTACAGGCTTGGAGGGCCGAAGGGCCTGATCCTGTGTTGTATTCTTTGTCGTATCCTTCATTCAAAACTCTTGGGGCCAATTGCGTTTCTGTATTCGGATATTTTTAGTTTTCGGAGGTGACATATCTGCTGTATATACGGCAGACCTAATTACATTCCAATAGCCCCAGCCTAGGCTAGCTGTAGTCTACAAATTTGACATGTTGGAATAAAAGCACTAAATAACCACAAAAATCACCAGGCAAGGCAAACAATAGACTTTCCACGCTAAAGGTCAGGTCCGTTCAGGGAGGTTTGTGTTGCTCAGGTCACAGACCCGTGCAAAAAATATTTTGATTTTGGGTATGTTCAGTTTTGGGATGGATGGATAAAGGATACCTGACCTATAGTACCTCGGCAGGAGGTGTTTCATGGACAATTAAGGACCAGTCAACCTTGTTTGAGATCAGTGTGCAGAGGTTCATCAGGTAAAATTTGTGCAGTCTTTTGAATTGGCTGTGAGGTGCGGAGCCAATTGAATGGGGCTCTGGATTCTGCCTCTTCAACTGTTTAACTGAATGCATTTTAACAACTGTTGTGAGAAACTTGACCTTTGAAGCCTTCTCTCCATCCTCAAGCTGAGTTAGTTTAGCAAGCAGATAATCCTCTTCCTCGCTATCAGGAGCCCGTATGGGAATTGGAAATCATTCACTTGCCAATTGATTGTACACAGCGGTTAAAAAGAGAACTGGAGTAATCTTGGATTTCTTTAGTCGCGCGCTTAATGAAAATCTATTCCTTCTCAAGTTTGAGTACCAGATTGATGCAGCTCTCACTGACTTGTGGAGCTCATTTTGAGAAACCTTTTTCTTTTAAACAGTTGGATTACATTTCACACTTCACTGCAGGGCGTCTGTGAGTTTGAAGTCACAACCTGCTCATAAGGTTAATGAACACATTGTGAGCTGAATTTTTCACAGCCTCAAGTTTGAGGAACATTGTAGGAAGTTCCTGTTTCCTTACTGAGATTTGCTATGCTGCAATTGAATGTGCATGCTGTCAAATGTATGGAATATTTCAATATGGAACAATGCATACCTGGATCTCATTAGAAGGTAATGGCCTGATTAAGAAGTTCAGGTGACATTTGTAGCTTCAAGAGTGATGGTTGGGTCATTAATGAGTTAGAACTGTCAACTGATCACAAATATTTAATTTGAAAACACTCCTTCTGCTATGTTTGGTATTTTCTGTGCTGTATTAAGTGAATTTCATGGGGGCATTTTTTAATACCTTTTAAGTTCAGTTTACTGTTGGCAACATATATCAGCATGCTGTGTTGTATATTGTCAATGTTCAGCACAATCCACACACAACAATTAACAAGTGTGATTTATTGACATCAACTTATTGCAGGATAAGGAAACGGTATGGCAGTTGTTTCATGTTAATGTTGTTCTTGCTTTGCTCTATATTTTTGTTGTGTTTTTTTAAGCTAAAAAACTTCCTTTTCTCTGATCCCAGCTGAAAATGTGCAAACCATTGACCAGGACAGAGCAGCTCACAGTCTTATGAAGATGAGCTGCTCAGGTGAAGATAAAGAGCCACTGGAGTTGGTTGGCCGACTGCTGAGTGAACCAGGAAGGTTTGCGTATGGCGGCCTGTGTGGTGTTACACTGTCATTGTTGTTTTCTGAAGAGGTACACAGGTTAGTACTCTGGTGCAAGACGCTAACACCCAGCCGCTTACTACAGAGTGTCTTAGTTTGGCATCCACTCGACACACACTTCCAGCAGAGAGCACTGAACAGCAATCAGACGAGGGAATTCAGGCGGATTTGACTCTGGGGCACTGAGGCCACTTGCAGTTCTACTGCTGTTGTAACTAAGGTTCAATAACTTAGCCCAGACCAGGGATGGAAATTGAAACCAATCCATATGGGGCAGTCGCAGATGTCCAGCAGAGGATCAGTTTCTAGTGCACTGCTCTCAACTGGCTTCTTTATGTACAAAAATTTGGAGAGGCTCAGAGCAAGCTGGACTGATTCACAAATGCGTGTAAACACATTTATGGGTCTGTTCACATGTGCTGAATGTTAACTTTCAAACTAGTTGTTGGAAGAAAAAATGGCTTTTCTCACTGGTACTGGAGGCCACCAGTATTACCAAGCAGATCATTTAGAATATAAAACTTTTGTTAGAACCAGTTAAATTGAATGGTAGGACTGGAACTAATTCATCATTATTATTTACTCCAATTGTTTGTTTCCTAAATTTGAGACAGAAAAGATTAAGCTGAGCTCTCGGTTATTATGGGTGTGTTTGTTCAAAGTTGCCCCCAGCGAAGTTTCATCTATAACAAGGTTCAAAAATGGAGTTTCGGAAAACCTTGTATTATCCTTCAAAAGGCAATTTCTGAATTATATCCTGCTGCGCCTTATGTGAAGTTTATTTTCTTTGATGCTGGTTGTGGCTGCTTTTTTGAGACAAGGTAGATGTTCCCTGGTGGGAACATATTAACTGGCTTCACTTGATCATTTCATGCCACTAAACATGTGGAATTGCCATGGTTTGAAACTAAGTGGGATGGAAATGATTTGCTTTTCTGAAATAGAAAATACCGAGATTTACTTTTGGAGTTACAGTGGATTCCAATCTGGAATTCAGCTAATCACTTGTCAAATTACAAATATTTGCACGTATGTACCCATTGATGATGATTCTCATTCCTTCAGAAGTTACATCCTCCTGTGATTTCTAAGTCACCACTGTTACTAACTGGGTGTAGGGACTCTTATTTTTCTCTTCTAATAAGAATCGGTAGTCCAGTTGGCGGAGGTGTTAAAATACGACTTTATTGTTAGTTACTCACTGGTGTACACTTGAACAGGAGCTGAATAAAACTCAGAAACAAAATATCAAACAATACATGAAAGGCAAGCATAAGCACAAAATAAATCACTAAACATAAACAAACAGGGACTTCCGGTGACGGCGGGCGGGACTTCCGGTGATGGCGGGCGGGAGGCGGCCGCACAATGGAGGGCTCCCGCTCGGGAACGGCATTTTCGGGGCTTTAAGCCCGGTCCCAGAGTCCACGGAGGCGGCAGAAGCAGGGAGAAGGCACGGAAGAGGCACAGTGAAGACACCGGAGGAAAAAAACCCAAAGAAAAATGTCGAGGGTGAGCAAAAAAAACGGCCGAAAAAAAAACAGCTGAAGGTCCGTCGGGGAGTGGAAGGGTCACCGCGGGGTCACCGAGGAAAATGGAGGCTGGAGCACCAGGGAAGGCCGCACTGCTTACGGCTGAAGAAATAACTAAGGTGATGGCTGCGGAATTTGAAAAGCAGTTAGCGCAGATTGCGAAATGCATGGAGACGGTGAGTAAGGAGATGAGGGAGGTTTTGAGTGTGCTGGTGGAGGAGGCGGTTTCCCCGGTGAGGACGGAGGTGGCGAGCGCAGTGGCGGAGATGCGAGAGCAAGGGGAGGCGCTGAAGGAAGTGGAGGAGACGTTATTGCAGCACGGTGATCAACTTGCCTTGATGGGGAAAGAGATGCGGAAGGTGATGGATACTAACAAGGATCTGCGAGGAAAAATGGAAGACCTGGAAAACAGATCCAGGCGACAGAATTTGAGGATTGTGGAGCTGCCCGAAGGAGTTGAAGGACCGAAGCCGACTGAGTATTTTGCCGCGATGCTGGCAAAACTATTGGGGGAGGGGGAGGATCCCTCCCGATATGAACTGGATCGGGCTCATCGGTCGTGGAGGCCTGTACCAAAGGCGAGTGAGCCGCCAAGGGCAGTGACTCTGTGCTTCCGTAGGTAGTGTGAAGGAGAAGATCCAGAGCTGGGCCAAGCAGAAGCGGGTGGTGCAGTGGGCTGGAGCTGGTATACGTGTATACCAGGACTTTACAGTGGAGCTGGCAAGGAGGCGGGCTGCCTTCAACCGGGTGAAGAGGGCACTGTACATTAGCAAGGTGCGGTGCGGCATTGTATATTCAGCAAAGCTGAGGGTGACTTACAAGCTCAGGGACTTTTATTTTGGAACGGCGGAAGCAGCGGAGGAGTTTGCGAAAGCAGAAGGACTGTGGCAGAACTGACAAATTGAGGAATGGCCATGTGCCGATGTAACCTCATGACTGTATTTTCTTCTTTTTTGTATCACTGCGCGCGGGTGTAGAGACTGAAGGAGCCAATGTTGTATATATTTGGACAAGGGAAGGGTCGGGACTTTCACTCGAAATGAGGGTTCTTTGGGGTGTAGGTGGATATGCGGGGTTTGTGTGCTAAAAGGGGATCTTTGGGCTTTCCTGGGGCTGGGCAAGTGGGAAAGGGACCCGGGCGGGGGCTAAACTGGCCAGCGAACGGGAGTGAGGTGGGGGGAGGGGCTGCGGCCATGGGAGCCTGGTAGAACAGGGTCTGAGTGGTCTAGCCGGGGTGGAAAGTTGGGGGGGAAGGAACCGAGGTTGGGAGGAGGAGTTTTACAAGAGGCAGTGGACGGGAGGAGCTGGAGACCTGGGGTGGTGGGGGGAGGTGGTGGAGAGCTGTGTAAGATTAAGGGTGACTACGGGTAATCCCTGATTCCTTTTTGTCATTTGTTTATGTAAACATGCGGGTTGAGGTTTGGGGGTTGGTGGGTAGATGGGATCGTTGTTTTTTAAAAATATATATTTTATTCAAAATTTTGTGGCCAAACATAACAGTACATAGTTTTTCTTTTGAACAACAACAAAGCAATATAAATACCCGTGGCCAGTTTTAAACAAATAAATAAATAATATATAAACAAAAACAAAACTGAGTGGCAACTGCCTTGTCAAAAATAGTTACTCTCCAAAGATACATTCCAACAATTCAATATACATTACTTATAACAAGTGTCTATACATATACAATGACATCCCTGAGAGTCCGTCCGGTTCTCTTCTCCCCCCCCCCCCCCCCCCCCCCCCCCCCCCCACCCCCCTGGGTTGCTGCTGTTGTCTTCTTCTTTTCCATTCCCTCTATCTTTCTGTGAGGTAGTCGACGAACGGTTGCCACCGTCTGGTGAACCCTTGAGCCGAACCCCTTAATACGAACTTGATCCATTCTAACTTTATAAACCCTGCCATGTCGTTTATCCAGGTCTCGACGCCCCGGGGTTTGGCTTCCTTCCACATAAGCAATATCCTGCGCCAGGCTACTAGGGACGCAAAGGCCAAAACATCAACCTCTCTCGCCTCCTGCACTCCCGGCTCTTCTGCAACCCCGAATATAGCCAACCCCCAGCCTGGTTCGACCTGAACCCCCACCACCTTCGAAAGCACCTTTGCCACCCCCACCCAGAACCCCTGTAGTGCTGGGCATGACCAGAACATGTGGGTGTGATTCGCTGGGCTTCTCGAGCATCTCCCACACCTATCCTCTACCCAAAAAAATTTACTGAGCCGTGCTCCAGTCATATGCGCCCGGTGTAATACCTTAAATTGTATCAGGCTTAGCCTGGCACACGAGGACGATGAGTTTACCCTACGTAGGGCGTCGGCCCACAGCCCCTCCTCAATCTCCTCCCCCAGCTCTTCTTCCCATCTCCCTTTCAGCTCATCTACCATGATCTCCCCCTCATCCCTCATTTCCCTATATATGTCCGACACCTTACCATCCCCCACCCATGTCGCTGAGATCACTCTATCCTGCACCTCCTGCGTCGGGAGCTGCGGGAATTCCCTCACCTGTTGCCTCGCAAAAGCCCTCAGTTGCATATACCGAAATGCATTCCCTTGGGGCAACCCATATTTTTCCGTCAGCGCTCCCAGACTCGCAAACGCCCCATCTACGAACAGATCTCTCAATTGTACTACCCCAGCTCTTTGCCATGTTCCAAATCCCCCATCCATTCTCCCCGGAACAAACCTATGGTTATTTCTTATCGGGGACTGCACCGAGGCTCCCGTCTTTCCCCTATGCCGTCTCCACTGCCCCCAAATTTTCAATGTAGCCTCCACCACCGGGCTTGTGGTGTATTTCTTCGGTGAGAACGGCAACGGTGCCGTCACCATTGCTTGTAGGCTACTCCCCCTGCAGGACGCCCTCTCCGATCTCTTCCATGCCGCTCCCTCCCCTTCTCCCATCCACTTACACACCATTGGGATCGTTGTTATTATGGGGACTGACATATCTTGCTGATTATTGTTTATTGTTGATGGATGTAAATGTGGGAGAAAATGTGAAAAAGGAGAATTAAAAAAAAATTTAAATATAAAAAAAAACATAAACAAACAGGTAGATGATTCAAGAATTCAGGAACAAAGAATCTCGACCACGAGGCCCGTTTTTTAAGGGAATTTGAATCTCTGGTGTAACCCCTCACTTGCGTTCATTGGCTTCTAATTCTCAGCTGGAACCTCCCGGTTTGTTCAAATGAATGAATTTCTGTTACATAGAAGATAACTTGTTAATCAAACATTGGACATTACTTGAGATTGATTGGTGCCTATCAAAACTAGCTTAGCGTTTGCATGCGCAGTCTTAGGAAAAATACTGGATATGGTTTCTCATACGTTGCCATCTTTCCTAGCTTGGCGGAAACCTAACTAAAATTGATTAGTTGATTACACAGAGAACAATCTGTTCTCAGTACTGAATACAATGGTTAATTCATTATATGAGACAATTATCATAGAATTTACAGTGCAGAAGGAGGCCATTCGGCCCATCGACTTTGCACCGGCTCTTGGAAAGAGCACCCTACCCAAGGTCAACACCTCCACCCTATCCCCACAACCCAGTAACCCCACCCAACACTAAGGGCAATTTTGGACTCTAAGGGCAATTTATCATGGCCAATCCTCCTAACCTGCACATTTTTGGACTGTGGGAGGAAACCGGAGAACCCGGAGGAAACCCACGCACACACTGGGAGGATGTGCAGACTCCGCACAGACAGTGACCCAAGCCGGAATCGAACCTGGGACCCTGGAGCTGTGAAGCAATTGTGCTATCCACAATGCTACCGTGCTGCCCGATGACTGGTTGCCACAATATTTTGCTTAATAGCTATATGCATTAAACTAGCCCCGATATGAATAAAAATAGACTCTATCACTGTGCTTTTATGTACTGTAATAAAAGTGATGCAATGTTGGGCACCCTTACAATTTAGGTTATGGCAAATCCATGTCCCACAGAGCCTTCAGTCTATCCTCTTGTTTTCACGTACCATTGATCTAAATTCAGGACTGTTTTCATAAATTGGCCACAGCAAAGAAGGAGACCATTCAGCCTGTCATGTTTGTGCCTGCTCCCTGCAAGAGCAAGTCACCGAATGTCACTCCCTTGCCTTTTCCCTACAGCCCTGCTATATTTTTCCTCACCAAATAATGAGCTGTCAGCTTATTCTGGGACTCTGTCTGGTTTCTTTGAATCTGTTGGTTAGCCTTTGATCTGTGTGAGATGCATGTCTACAAATGCACAAGTACATTTCATAGTGATGAGCCAGTGTACATACATGGGTATGTTTGTGTGACTGTACATATGCATAAACATGGGTCTGTTAATGTATATATGCATGCTTCAAATTATGAGTGCAAGTATGTATATGTGTACTGGACAGTTTTGGTTACAAGTCTTATTAAAGAAAGGTCACTGAATACATTTATTTGGTTTTGTAGACAGTTCAGAATGAAATTTACTGAAGGGCTTGTAGATTGGCTGCAGCTTTCAGAATCTGTCTTGCCTGTCATGGAGGCTTTTGCCAATGGAATGGGAGGGGAAGGCACAGACACATTTGCAGACCTCCTGTTAAAAGAGCCGGCATTGAAGGACAGTCCAATTCTGATCACTCAGGTACACATGTTCAGTATGGCATCCTGTTGTGTCTGCCAACCCGTATTGTATTTTTCATTATTTTCTTCACGTGCTGTATACGTTTGTGTGAAAAATTTTGTGAAATGTTTTCTTTGATTTTGGAAGAACTCAAATATTCAACCTAATTTTTTGCCATTCTGTTTCAGGATCTTGTTTCCTTTTCACTGAAAGATGGTGAGTCCTGAATACTTTAACTGTAAAAACTGAAAATGCTGGAAATGCACAGTGGATCTATGTTGCATTTTAACGTCCCTACCCTTGTACCAATCAAATCACTGAATCAGAGACCATAATCCAATGATTCCTAAATGTTTTCTTACTGTGACTTCATTTTAATGCTTAAAAATTGGTGTAACCCTGGAGTGAGAATGGGAGTAGGTGAGTAGGGCGTGAGGAGTTGTGGAAAGGGGACTGATAGTTTTGCCCTCAACCACTTCAAAATCTCTGATGGGGCCTCATTCATTAGCAATGCAGCCAATCAGTGCCAATCCCAGGACTGTCCCACCAGAGTCTCCACTCGGAGCTTGTGACCCCAAATAATTGTCCTGTGACCCCAATGGGGAGGTGATCACGTCTCATGGCTTGGGAACCCTTTCGATTGGCATTGTAGTCTTAACGATTCTACCAATGAGCTTCTAGAATCAGCAATCAGATCTTGGAAACATCTCTATAGTGGCATTTTTGATTCATCCATCACAGCAATGGCCCTATCCATATTATTCTGTGTCATACAGCTGCCATGGTTGTTCTTTACACACCACATGGTAGACCCCTTAATAATAAATCCCACATAACCAATGCATCAAAATTCAGTAAATTCATAAATATGCTCTTAAACTTCTTTGTCCTAAATGAGAATGGCTCCAGCCCCAAATATCTCTTCTTGGTTATGGGACAGTTAGCACCATGTCTATCCACCAAGATGCCTATGCCCCAGGGCCTAGATCAGCTTATGATTCAATGCCATGACCATATACACATGAAACATGGGAGTATACATTTGTTGTCAGTTAGTGATGAGACAGCTCATGAGCTTCTTTGATCTGACCTGTGAATCTCTTGTAAAGCACTTGAGATGGTTTGCTATATTACAGGTGCTATATTAGTTCAGGTTGTTATTCCCTTTTTAACTCGAGAAGGCCAACTTTAGCACCCTGAAGACTACTGTGGAGCAGTCCCTCCAGCTCCCCATGTCATGACGTCCCTTCTTGCACCTCATGCTGTGACATTCTCTCCCTTCCCTGTGCGGTTATAGTATTTGTTTTGCTATATATCATCACCCAGAGTGCAGGATTCAGTGGTGTCAGAATGCGCATCAATCAGCTTTGGAATATTCTGACGGTCCTGAATTGGCATTTTCAGGAAAAGTAATTTGGGTAATGACAAATTCTCCCCAGAAACTCTGATTTCAACCCAACTGAGTGAAGGCATCATAGGATATGGATCTACAGCGGGGGAAGGAAGGGGAAGAGCTTTATCAAAAGCAACAAATCTGGCGTTGTAACATTAAAAATTGCAAATGATTTACTTTTTGTCGAATCATGAAATGCCGAGTATTCTAATAACGTGAAGATATGTTTTTGTTGGTGTTTGAAATATTGAATTTTCTCCTGCGTGCTATGGCTTTTGGATTGCTGCTCTGCAAAACATTCTGAATCAAGTCATCATTATTCATAGGAGAGCTTCATAACACTGGCTTTAAATTAATAGTGTAGCAGCTGCTATCTGCCTCGTCTTGGACATTTTCCTGAAGCAGAAAGTCCCCAAAGTATGGCTATGGTTTGTAAATCACCAGTCTGATTACTGAGAAGCGTCAAAGCTGCTGTTTTGATAAATTGATTGAGAAAGTAACTACCCTGGGAGGAGTTGAACAAAGCTTAGGATTCCAATAAATTGAGTTCTCTGTGATTTAACTGATTCTATAATATCACAAACCTTGACCCAGTTCCTGGTTTTAAATGAGCCACTTACTTCCCCACCTTCCCCACCTCCCATGGCAGGTTGATGGAAAAAATGAAGTTGTATGGGGTTCAGGGTGTACCAGCTATATGGATTAAGAACTGGCTGGGCAACAGGAGACCGAGAGTAGTGGTGGAAGGGAGTGTCTCAAAATGGAGAAAGGTGACTAGTGGTGTTCCACAGGGATCTGTGCTCGGACCACTGTTGTTTGTGATATACATAAATGATCTGGACGAAGGTATAGGTGGTCTGATTAGCAAGTTTGCAGATGATACTAAGATTGGTGCAGTTGCAGATAGCGGGGGGGACTGTCAGAGAATACAGCAAAATATAAATAGATTGAAGAGTTGGGCAGAGAAATGGCAGATGGAGTTTACTCCAGGCAAATGCGAGGTGATGCATTTTGGAAGATCCAATTCAAGAGCGGACTATACGGTCAATGGAAGAGTCCTGGGGAAAATTGATGTACAGAGAGATCTGGGAGTTCAGATCCATTGTACGCTGAAGGTGGCAACGCAGATAGAGTGGTCAAGAAGGCATACAGCACGCTTGCCATCATTGGATGGGGTATTGAGTACAAGAGTCGGCAGGTCATGTTACAGTTGTACAGTACTTTGGTTAGGCTACATTTGGAATACTGCGTGCAGTTCTGGTCGCCACATTACCAGAAGGATGTGGATGCTTTAGAGAGGGTGCAGAGGAGGTTCACCAGGATGTTGCCTGGTATGGAGAGTGCTAGCTATGAAGAAAGGTTGAGTAGATTAGGATTGTTTTCATTGGAAAGACGGAGGTTGAGGGGGGACCTAATTGAGGTCTACAAAATAATGAGAGGTATGGACAGGGTGGATAGCAACAAGCTTTTTCCAAGGGTGGAGGTGTCAATTACAAGGGGTCACGATTTCAAGGTGAGAGGGGGAAAGTTTAAGGGAGATGTGCGTGGAAAGTTTTTTACGCAGAGGGTGGTGGGTGCCTGGAACACTTTGCCAGCAGAGGTGGTAGAGGCGGGCATGATAGCATCATTTAAGATGCAATTAGGCAGATATATGAACGGGCGGGGAACAGAGGGAAGTAGATCCTTGGAAAATAGGCGACAGGTTTCGATAAATGATCTGGATCAGCGCAGGCTGGGAGGGTCGAAGGGCTTGTTCCTGTGCTGTAATTTTCTTTGTTCTTTGTTCACCTGTGACAATGGACGGAAAATAACATTGCAGGGAGAAGAAAACATTGGGAATGCTGCAAACGTGAAAACCAAATAAATAATGACTGCTCACAATGTCTGTTAGCGCAAGAAAAGTTTAACATTTGGGACTTTGAGTGAGGAAGGGTCAGATGAACTGTTCATGAGATTTTACTGTATTCAACATGTGCTGCGCCTGACCTGGATGTTGTGGTAGCTGTAATCTACAGCTGACACATAATGCCCAGGATCTGTGGATATTTGATACAAACAGTACTGAGCATCCAAAATAAAAATCTTCTTGAAGTCTATTGAATTCAGGGGGGCAAGAATTAACTAAAGAATAGTCAGTTGTGCATCTGAGTGAGGTGCTTGGTATCTTTGCAACTGTAAGTCATCAAGTGGCTGAAACCTTCAGGAGTAGAGCAGGACAGGAAACAAAACAAGGAAGTATCACTTATGCAAAGACAAGATTACATATATTCCTTTATTCTTTTCTTTCCTTGGTTCTGGAAGAATAACTTTTATGCCATTCGACTCCCCTGTTCTTCACCCTATCATAGACATTTTTGTTCTTGTCCCATCCACATTGCTCAAAACCTATTACATTTCTAACTTTCCCCTGCTTTAATAAAAGGTAAGAAGTCTTACAACACCAGGTTAAAGTCCAACAGGTTTGTTTTGAATCACTAGCTTTCGGAGTGCTGTTCCTTCCTCAGGTGAATGAAGAGGTATGTTCCAGAAACATATATCTGGACGCTTCTCCAAGGCGGCCTTCAGGACGCGCGACAACGCAGAATCGCCGAGCAGAAACTTATAGCCAAGTTCCGCACACACGAGTGCGGCCTCAACCGGGACCTGGGATTCATGTCGCATTACATTCATCCCCCACCATCTGGCCTGCGAAATCCTACCAACTGTCCTGGCTTGACACAATTCACACCTCTTTAACCTGGGGTTACCCCATCTCTGGATCTGTAAAGATTTAATCACCTGCTAATGCTCGCATTCCAAGCATTGTCTGGCATCTTTGAATTTGTCTATATATATGTTTCTGGAACATACCTCTTCATTCACCTGAGGAAGGAGCAGCGCTCCGAAAGCTAGTGATTCGAAGCAAACCTGTTGGACTTTAGCCTGGTGTTGTAAGACTCCTTACTGTGCTCACCCCAGTCCAACGCTGGCATCTCCACATCATTAATAAAAGCTCACAGGCCTGAAATGTTAAATGTGTTTCTGTCTTTACAGACGCTGCCAAAACGTGCCGAATATTTCTGTTTTCATTATAAATATTGCTCATTGGCTTCATGCACCAAGTGTGAGGTAGCCAAAACAACTAAGGAAACCCAAGCCACCCTCTCTCCTTTTTAATAGGTTTTCTGGATTGACATTATGACGATGCCTCCCACATTAACCCATGGGCCACATTTTGGAATTTTTGTACTTCCGTAGCCCCGCCCCCCCCCAACATCGGCCGTCCTCCCCTCCATCACCTCTGGCATTTCCGACACCCCAGAAATCACCACCATAGGGTCCAGCCCAGCCTCTACCCCTACAATCTTTGATAAATGTGGTGCCACCTCCGTCGCAAACTCCTTACAGAACTCTGCTGGGTAACTGCCCAGCTCTGGGCTCTTCCCTAACTTCATTCCTTCTATGCTATCCACCACCTCGCTCAGTCCTAGTTGTTCCTCCATCGCCTGCATCTTCTCCTCATCCAGCCTTGGGAATTCCAGCTCATCCAAAAACCGCCCCATACCCCCCCACATGGCAAACCTGTCCGAAAAATTAAAGTTCATGGAATACGCAGAAAGTAGCAAGTTGGATCCAAAATTGGCTCAGTGGCAGCAAGCAAGGTGTAATGATCAGCTTGTGTTTTAGTGACAGGAAGGCTGTTTCCAATCGGGTCCAGTACCTGGTGTTATGTTACTTGTTGTAGATACAAAGAGAAGAATCAGAGGTGGCACAAGTTGAGTTCGCGTAACATAGTGCAAGGTGTTTATTTACAAGATGCTGTTTAAAACGGGTACAATGGTGAACTCCACAAAAGCCCGCCATTGCGTAACACGTGACAATACACCTGCCAGTGGTGTTACTCTGGTACATAGCAGCTGAGTTCCTTGTTTATTATAGTATAAATGATTTAAACCTAAATGTAGGGGCCATGATTGAACAGTTTGCAGATGATACAAAATATGGCCATGTGGTTGATGGTGAGGAAGATGGTCTCACCCCCACAACCCAAAGATGTGCAGGGTAGGTGGATTGGCCACGCTAAATTGCCCTTTAATTAAAAAAAAAAGATAGTGAGGAAGATAGCTGTAGACTGCAGGAACATATCCATGGACTTGTTAGGTGGTAGTTAGGTGATTGTTTTTGACTGGCGCAGACGCAATGGGCCGAAGGACGTTTCCGGGCTGTAGGACTCTATGACTCTATATGCAATGGAATTCAACCTGAAGAAGTGTAAGGCAGTGCATTTGACGACGGCAAAGAAGGCAAGGAGATGCACAATAAATGGTAATTTGCTGAGAAGGAAGAGGAGCAGAGGGACTTTAGAGTGCATATCCACAGATCCTCCAGATAGATACGGTGGTTAAGAATGCATAGAGAATGCACTTACATTTTATGCCTCAGCTAATGAAAGAGCAGGTCAGTTATGCTACAATCTTATAAAGCACTAGTTAGGCTGCAGCCAGTGTACTGCACACACTGTGGTCACTGCATTACAGGAAGGATGTGATTTCACTAAAGAGAGTATAGAGGAAATTTACGAACATGTTGCTGATGTCTGGAGATTTTTAGTTACAAGGAAAGTTGGATAGACTAGGTTTATTTTACTTGGAACAGAGTCAGACGAGAGGAGATTTAATTGAGATGTATAAAATCATGAGGGACCATGACAGAGCGAATAAGCAGGACCTATTTCCCCTAACAGAGGTCAATAACAAGGGGGTGGAGGGCATAGATTTAACGTAATTGGTAGAGGGAAATTGAGGTGGGATGTTTTAATCCAAAGGGTGGTGGTGCCCTAGAACTCACTGCCTGAAATGGTGGTAGAAGCAGAAAGTATCATTTAATTTTAAAAATACACATATAGTGCCGCTGAAGCACACAAACCCAGAATAAACTGTCTAGTGTGCCACTGAATCATACAAAGTGGGAGTACTTTATCCATGACAGTAACAGCTTCAGTGACCGGTCATTTCACAGGTTCGATTGATGATCTCGGTTAGGTAGCAGTTGGTGTTACAATTGGTCTTAACCCATTGGCATTAAAATCAGCCATGGGTGTGGACCCTGCTCTATATTCAGCGACTTCTGGTGGAAAGTGTGTGTGGACATTCGGTAACACCAGGATCAGGCCTTGTGTATTTATACTTATGTTTCGTCTCGCATGAGGAATGCCAAATAATATCTTTGAGCTACTGTGAAGCTACCAGTCTTCATGGAACTGCAGCTAGCCAGAGTCATGATGAGAGGGAGAAAATTGAAAAACAGGCAAAAAGCCCAGATAAGGCCTAGAATTATCATATTAAATGGAAAATTAAGCCAGCTGAAACTAAATAATCCTTATTTGCTGTTGTCCCTTGTTCAAGTTAAATATCAATAAATATTAATCATTCAGTCTAATGCTCAAGGTGCTTGTTATTGATTTGTTATCCATGGGTGATTAGTGTTGCAAGAGCTGCAAAGTACATGCTTTTCCTAGAAACCCAACCTGCTTATAGCATACATCTGTGTGTACAGCAGAAGCATTTTGATTAAATGAACCGGGTGGTGTAGTCAGTACAACTCCAGCCTTTCACCTCTGGGACCTGTGTCAAATGCAGCTCAAATTGTCGGGGCAAAAGTCTCCTTTGTTGACTGAGCCCTGAAATGAATGAAGGAAAAGCAGTTGAAGAGTTCGCGAAACAGGGTTGGTAAATGTGATTCAAAGTATTTGAAAACATGAAGGAAAAACACGGACATGATGAACTGGTTGGAGCTAATGACCTGTTTCCTTGTTGCGTTTTCAGTCACAACCAAGTTCCCAGTGAGCATACTTTCGTGCTAATTCACACAAAATTGGTTTCACTAAGGGACGTTTCAGAATGGTTGGTGTAGGAATAAGAATTGTAAAATGAGTGCTATTTGGGACATTCCTGAAGTTGGTGTACCTTTTTGGGGAAGTATAAAGGGAGCTTTACCTTGTATATAACATGTACTGTACATTTGGGGAAGTACAAAGGGAGCTTTACCTTGTATATAACATCTACTGTACCTGACCTGAGAGTGCTTAATGGGGCTGCTGCGTTCCAGCTGATACCGAGTACCTGAAATAGTAAATGTTCAATCCCCCACAGAAATTCCTCATCTTGATATCATTAAATATCATGTTTCAAAACTCCTTTGTGTATATTTTTGCCCATTTTTTCTGTTGTCTGTTTTTAACGACATGAACAATCACTGCAGAAAGCACCACAGTGGTCTATAGTGTCTTGGTGACCGCTTCAGCCATATTGTGGCTGTACACCGATCCGCAGGAAAGCACAGGGCAAAGAGGAAACAAAATTTACAAGTTGGGGTAGAGTTTAGCCAAGTGCAAACTTCAGAGGATTAATCCTGCACAACCAAAATAATACCGTAAAAGGTTTCGATTTTACAGCAGGACATCACCAACATTTCGGGAGTGATTTGAGAATAGGGTGGTAATGATCTGAGATTACTGGAGGGGGGATCAAATTATCATCAGTGGGCAGTCTTAATCTGCGGGTTGGGTATGGGTGAATTTAGTTTGTTACTGTCCGAGTGAATGTGAGGGACAAGCAAGTCACTTTATGTCCCAGAGCAAAGAAAGACGTGCATTTTTACAGCACTTTTCATTGGAGGTCTCCAAGTGCTTGCAGCCAAATATACTTTTAAATGCTACAATATAGGAAGCTCACAAACCAACCAATTCACACACACTGAACTCTCACAAACAGTAATGCGATAATTACCAGGAAACTTTTTTTTAAAGTCATTGATCATGTGATAAATATTGGCCAGGACACGGGGATAACTCCTCTTCTTCGAAATAATGACATGGGATCTTTAATGTGCATCCAATCAGATAGATGGAGTTTGGCGTCTCATCTGAAAATAATGGCACCTCCAACAATGAGTGCTCCCTTATCACTGAATTGGAGTGTCAGCATAGATTTTTGTGCTCAAACCCTGGACTTGAATCCAGATACAGGCCTGAGAATGCTACCAACTGACACATAAAGCATTGTAATGTATTTATTTCAAGATACAAAATTAATTGTTTGCTCGTCCCACACTCTTGCTCTTTGGTCTGGGGGTGGGGCCATTTGGGTGTCAGTTTTCATGCTTGGGTCACGTTTACTGTTGATGTGTTAGAGAGGATGTGGTGGTAGAGGAGGAGCTGCTGATAGTTCCAGTATGCACACTATCGTGCCTTCTCTTGATCTAATTGAGTTTTATCAAAATATCAGTTGGTGGAAATTATGTATCGTCATTTTATTAACCTAAAAATATTTTTCAACCTGTTTACAATGGTCTGTTTGTTCTAGCAGTATATGGGGTGGTGCACACATGGATTTCCACTGGCCAATACACTTAGTCCCCCACCAGAGATCCCACTCCGATCTGTATCGTTCACCCTCACACTGAGCAGTGCAATCCTAGTCTATGTTGCTCGGTACAGAATCATCTATAAGACCTGTTCACAAAGCTGGAGCTATCCAAGGTCATATGCATTGCTTGTTTTCCAGTACAGTACATTTAGATAATGCTGATCCAAAGCCGTAAATGTTGTAGCAGTTCTAGCATTTCCTAACTTGGAATACAGCATTCAACACTCCCATGTTTGTGTTGCAGGATATTACGACGCACGTGCGAGGGTCCTCATCCGTCACATCACGTGGCTGTTACGAATTTCATTTGAAGAATTGGAGATCTTTGAGGAATCGTTGGTAGAAAGCCTGAAAGGACATAAAGAAACAGAGTCAGAGTAAGAGAAAAACCTACATTTTCCCAATTCCAATGTGTTCTGTCATAAAGAAATAACAGCCTACATACTTAAACAGAGGAACACAGAGCCCTGTATAACCAACTCTATTTTCAAACAACATCATTTATCAATCAAGGATTTTGATTTATTTTCTTCGGGAGGGAAATAGGGCGAGATCACAATCTTGTAAATGTGTAAAAGAATCAATGCACAAAACAAAATACCGTCACTGCAAAACGTGTTCCTACTGTGACCTTGAGCTATACAGTGTATCTGTCTGGGGTCATCTGGGGATTGAGTTCTGTTTGTTTGGCTCCCTGCAGCTGCTGTGTCCACAGTTTGACAAGAGTTTTTGAAGGTGATTGGGTGGAGGGCGATCACAAGATTCAGAGAACAATGAAGTAATAATGTGCTTTATCCAATCGAGGGCTTTGAATGGTGATTAAAACGCACTCGGGTTTTACAGTTGTGTTTTATAATTCTCACATCAACCCTAAAACTATATTGCAGTTTAAAAGGTCACCAGAGTGTGTCTGCAGTTTTCTTTTATTCTGCAAGAGCTCCATTGATTGTTCAGTTCATAACTTTATATAGCTTATATTAAATCTGTGTGGGTGTGTGTG
This sequence comes from Scyliorhinus torazame, assembly GCF_047496885.1. Lineage (NCBI taxonomy): Eukaryota > Metazoa > Chordata > Chondrichthyes > Carcharhiniformes > Scyliorhinidae > Scyliorhinus > Scyliorhinus torazame. The sequence goes on from NC_092722.1 coordinate 36,217,287, forward strand.
TATGTGTATTTCTTGATACTTGCATTCACATTCAAGCAAGTGGCTTTGCTCATAGCACCACAACATTAAACATTGGGAGTTAGAAGGGGCCAGTGTACACCATTCTATATAATTTTATAGATTTTACAATACAGAAACAGGCCATCCAGAAGTAAAAAATAGTTTGGACCAGTATTCTTATTTTTCCGTTTTACTGTTTTATTTTCCTTCTGGGTATTCCGTCCAACTGGTCTATGCCAGTATTTATGCTCCACATGAACCTCTTTCCGCCTTACTTCATTTCAATGTATCTGTACGTAAATTCTTGTTATTGTGTGCTTTCTTACCCTTGTGTATGTCCAGCTTCCCCTTAAGGCATCATTGTTATTTGCCTCAACTACTCTATTTGGCAGCAGGTTCCCTATTCCCACCAATTAAAAAAAGTTTCTCCAGAATTTCTTATTTGATTTTATTGCTGACAACCTTGTAGTTATGACCCTCTTTTTGCACTCTGCACAAGTGGAGAGGTCTTTTCTACAGCTGCCCTATCAAACCACATCATCATTTTAAAGGCCACTGTTAAGGCACTCCTCAGCCTTTTAGTGTGTGAATAGAGCCGCCCAGCATATTTGTTCAGTCTTTTCTGATAGTTAGAACCTCTCAGTTCTGGTATCACCTTTGTAAATCTGTTTCCACCTTCTTCAATGTCTCCAAATCCTTTCTGTAATTTGGAAGCCAGAGCTGTGCACAGGGTGGTTTTGCAATTTGTTTTGGTTTAACACTTCACAGTTCTGCCTAGTCGAATGAGGCACACTCACTAGTCTTGACTTGTATGTTGTGCTCCCAGCTTCCAAAAAAGTGGACATGTCTAAACTGCAAGCTTAAGAATAAAGCTCATTGACACTGACTCATGAAACGCACCAGGACCAGTACACTATTAGATGCAGAATAAAATTCCCATTACTCAATCTTACTGGTGCATCATAGGTTGGATGCGTGTTCCAGCCCAGTAATGTACTTCAGAAGAACCTCCCTTGCTGCACAAGTCTGAATGTTTCCTTTTTTCAGTGCATTCAATCTCAGGACCCTGAATGATACTGACAATCGATCAGACGACGCGATTGTGTCATCTGCATATGTTGAATTGATATTTCCAGTTCACAACATATTTAACTATTGAAAATGGAATATTGGCCTTGAACCAAATTGCCCAAGTCAACATAAAACCAGCAGTGACTGGCTTCTGTCAATAGTTCAAGGATTGACCTCTAACGTTCAGTAAGAGTCATTACATGCTCTTTCTGCCTATTGATTAAATGACGTACAGTTTCAGAGATACAAGACCGTTCACAAATCTTTGCTTTTTGACCTTTATAAATTCCCCAACCACTGCAAGCTTCATACTATGGCAGGTCAAGGACATTTTAAATATAACATTTATAACAATATCCACATATTTTTCTGAGCCAATTCAGGTGGTGGTTCAATCAGTGATTATTAACCTGAAGTGGGAATGTTTTGCTAGGTTTTGTCTCAACATCACCAGTGCCTTTCTCAGATGAAATGTTGGTGACATCCAGGGGGAGCCCTGACTGGCGGGATAAAATGTACTCCTCTCAGTGAAATGGGTTTGGTGCAATTTTAGTCCAGCTCTTTGTGAATATGAATCAGTCAATAATTGGCCAAACGGGAAAGAACAAACCTATTCTGCAGCACTAAAACCATGCTGTACTTATGCTACAGGATGTTGCATGCTGCGTTTACTGGGCTTACCATTTTACTCTAGTGATATTTCAACTGTTTTTCTCAATCTCTACGGCCCACTAACTTTTCATGCACGTATCACGTATTAAATACAGCTAATTGTATGAAGGGCATGATAAGGATGTGATAGCTCCAGCTGGTGGGTTGATACTAGAGATTCATAGCGAGCCTGAAGCAGCAGTCAGCCTGTTATTTCCAAACAGCAACAAATTATCCAATACCCGTTGTACAAATATTGTGACACCCAACTGATCACCTGTACGGTTGTTGATTTGCTAACACTTTTCGACAGGTTGGGGAACCACGTAATCAAAATTACCCAGCAGTCGCCTGTGAGGGAATCAGCTTGCAATTGAGTTTGTGAAGCCTTATAATACTCCTGTTGCATGTATGGTTTTTAAAAATATTTTATTCGGGCATTTATATAAACAAACAGAACAAATAAGAACGGACCTGCCCCCATCCTCCAGTCCTACCTTCCCCCTTTTTAATCCCCTTAACCCCACCACTCTGCAGACCCCTCAATCCTCCTTAAAGAAGTCAATGAATGGCTTCCACCTCCGAGTGAACTCATCCACCGACTGAGCTTGACCTTCTCCAACCTCAGTAATTCCACCAAGTCACTCACCCACACCCCAGTTTTCGGAGGCTCCGAATCCCTCCACCCAAGCAAATTCTGTCTCTGCTGTCAAGAAGGGAAAGGCCAAGACACCGGCCTTTCTCAACCCCTGGACTCCCGGGTCTTCCGACACCCCAAATATTACTAACCCTGGATTCGGGGTCACCTTCACTAATAAAGATTATTATTATTATTCATCCTTACAAAGGCGAGAAAGCTCCCCAAAAACAACAAAAAGAAAACACCTCCTCGCACCTCCTCAAAAGTTCAATGTCCTCCTCCTGCCAGTCCATTGTCCCTCAAAAACTCCATTGCCTCCTCTGGCATATCAAAATAGTGTTCTAGATTCTGGAAAGTCACTCTGAGGCGTTTCGCTTAAAGCACTCCAAACTTCACCCCCTCTTAAAGAGGGCAGCCTTGACCCGGTTAAACCTGGCCCTCTCTTCACCAGTTCTGCACCCAGATCTTGGTACACCTGCAGCTCTCCATTTCCTTGTCTGCCTCGCCCATCGAAGAATCTTCTCTTTGTCCATGAGGCGGTGCAACCGCACCACCATCGTCCTCGGCGGCTCGCCCGCCTGCGGTCTCCTCATCAGCGCCCTATGCGCCGTCGACCTCCAGATGCTTGTCACAGCCTTCCCCCCCCCATCAGCTTTTCCAGCATTGTGGCCACGTATGTACCGGCCTACGCTCCTTGGATGCCTGCGGGCATCCCCACGATCCGCACATTTTGCCTTCTGGAACGGTTCTCCAGATTCTCCACCTTCTCCTTCAGCCTCTTTTGAGTCTCCCACATCACCCTCACCTTGAGCACCAACAAGGCAAGCTGCTCCTCGTGCTCCCCCACCACCTCCTCCACTTTCTGGATCACCTGGCCTCTGTTCCACTCGGTCAATCCCTGCTTTGAGTGGCTCTACCGCCTTGACCAGGTCCTCCAGGGATTCCTTTCTCTGCTGGTTGAACTCCTCATTTAAGACATCCACCAGCTGCTCTGTTGACCACTGGGCAGGCAGAACAGATCCTTTGCCCTCTTAACCTGTGGTGTATGAAGACTCTCCTGTTCCACCAGCTCCCTTCTACTCGACCCACTCTAGTTCATGGATCCATCCACCAGCCACACCAAAGGTGTGACACCTTCTCCTGGCACTCCTATACCTCTTTCCATCCAAAATACCACCCCTCAGACGAGAAAAGGACCGGAAAATTCCACCTTGAGCGGGAGCTACCAAATGTGCGACCGCTCACTCCATGGCCGCCGTCTGAAGTCGTTGCATGTATGATGTGAGCAATCTAACACACTTTCATAATGTGCTCTTTTTCGGAATCTCACTGATTTGTCAAATCAACCTGCACACTCTTTAATGGAAAGAGAGTTGGGTGGAACAGGATCAGAAACTAATGTGCCACTACTTAATCTGCAGTTGCTTATTTCGAAAAACTGTGGCAATGTTGTGGATTTAATCTTATGTCATAGCAAAGAAATTGAGTTATAATATCGTGTAATAATATGCAGCATTGTTTTTTTTAACACCCTTTCAGTCGAGTGGTTTGTGTGAGCAGATGAGACAGGCATGCACACTGCCTCTTGTATGTTCAGCCTCCTCCGACAAAAGCTATTGCTCGGTTTCTCCCTCAATTGCCATCTCACTCTGAGCTGGAGATGGTGTTTGAATTGTCTATTTCTTGGTCTCACAGTTGCCTTTGAAGTCTCAATGCTGCTTCGTTTGCAGAAAAGAGGGCTTGAGTGATCTGATTGAAATTGTTATGGAGATGAAATAAATTGACCCAAGCTGATTCAGGCAAATTATTCAAGATCATGAAGAATTCAAAATCACAGTGAAAACAAATTAAAAATGAGGACAGAAGTCGGGGGAATTTTTTCCCCCTTAAAAAATTCACCCTTAGAAGTATCAAGAAGAGGAGAACACTATCAGTGGAGTCAAGAGACAAATAAACGTGCGTTTAGAAAGTCAAGGAATTGAGGGATAAAGTGAGGAGGTGGGTGAAGTTAATCTATGGAAAAAAGAAGACGTGGCAAAGCTTAATGGCATTCGATTTCTTAAAAGCTTGTATCCAAAGTGAACCACAGCCTGAAATCATGTGACCAAAGTAGTGTTGAACTGTGAATCCTTCAGTATCTTCTCATCACTGTTGGAAACTTCCTTGTATCAGGAGTTTGACTATCTTTCAAATGAGGAGATCAGACCTCTGTCAGTAATCTATTATAAACGTGCTTGTTAATGGAGATAATACCCTATCAGTAATCGTGTATTATAAAGGTGCCTGTAAGTGAATTTATACTGATGCCAATTTTCTTTCTAATTGCTGTTCCATAAGGATGCTGTTCACTGTAAGTATTCTTATTTTACTACACTTATTGTAAATACTGAAAACTCCCTGAGAAATTTCTGAACTGGTTCCTGGTTTCCCTAATTTATTTGTGTACATTGCACCTAACCCATTTCCCTCTTCAACATTTCCAGAGAATTTCAAATTTCTCGGAAAAAGAAAGATCGTAGAAAGAAATTGAAGAGATATTTCCTTATCGGACTTGCTACGGTCGGAGGCGGGACTGTGATTGGTATGTTACAGTGGTTAGTATGTGATGGGTATGTTACAGTGAGAAGCAGGGGATTGTGATGTGTATGTTAGAACTGAAACCAGATTACAGAACTGATAGGCATGTTAAAGTTAAAACAGGTTATACTGCGAAGTGGAGCTGTGATGGATACACTAGTGCTGTAATAGATGGGTGTGTAATAAATGCATTATAACTCAAAAGTGTATTAAACATCCTGATGCTGTGTTTGCGAATTTAAATTGTGGATGCAGTAATGAATCTGCAGGTTGATGATGAAAACTGGAGGGCAGCACGGTGGCGCAGTGGATTAGCCCTGCACCCTCACGGCACCGAGGTCCCAGGTTCAGTCCCGGCTTTAGGTCACTGTCCGTGTGGAGTTTGCAGATTCTCGCCGTCTTTGCGTGGGTTTCGCCCCCACAACCCAAAGATGTGCAGCTAGGTGGATTGCCCCTTAATTGGAAAAAGAATCAATTGGGAACTCTAAATGTATTTATTTTTTAAATGATGACAACTGGTCAGTCAGAGTGACTGCCTCCTGGGGCTCATCAGAGTTGGTTTCATTCTAACATGTTTCAACCGAGTTGACATGTGAAAGTCAGATATAAATCTGGTACTTGCTTTGAGAATAGGTGCAAATAGACAGCACAGACTTTCACTGCTGATTCTGCTCAAAAGGAGCAGCTTTTCCTCAAACAGACGCCAACATTTTTGAATATTATAAAGGAACCAACAGGACATTTATGTCTGAGGAGGAGCTTGAAACATTGAGCAGACTGCCACTTGAATGATTCTTCTTACTCTTCAGGGAACAGAAGGAAGATCTATGACAGCAATCAGCACATGCTTGGCCTGTTATTTGTCTCACTTCATGAACTGCCACATGTAGTTTTAGGTTGAATTTAATTTAGTGGCAGAGATAACAGTGACAGTTTAATACTGTTCCCTCTAATTGTCCTGGGTACCCCACCACACTGGAATAAAATAATCAAAACTCATGCAAAGTCAGAAACGGTCAACCAACTCAAACCAGCAAAATGCAGCACTAAGAAATAAATATCAGTCAAAGTTAGCTCAACTTGGGCGGCACGGTAGCACAGCGGTTAGCACTGTTGCTTCACAGCGCCAGGGACCCGGGTTAGATTCCCGGCTGAGGTCACTGTCTGTGCGGAGTCTGCACGTTCTCGCTGTGTCTGTGTGGGTATCCTCCGGGTGCTCCTGTTTCCTCCCACAGTCCAATGATGTGCAGGTTAGGTGGATTGGCCAAGCTAAATTGCCCTGAGTGTCCTGAAAGGTTGGGTGGAGTTGCTGGGTGATGGGGTGGAGGTGTGGGCTTGGGTGGGGTGCTCTTTCCAATTGCCGGTGCAGACTCGATGAACTGAATGGCCTCCTTCTGCATTGTGAATTCTATGATTCGATTACAGTGCAATCAAAACTATAGGTGAATTGTCTTCATATTTTTGTATTATCTGTGCACGGGTTGATGAAGCATCTATTGTAAATAAGGCAAAGGTTTATGTATGAGATTTGAGGCTACCTCATGCACAGTGGTGGTGATTCGTATGGTGATTCAGTTGAAGAAAGCTGCACCTTTGATCTCAGTAGTGCAATGACATGGACACTGTTTGTTTGCGTGTAAAGCTGTTAACCCATTCTGCTTGTTACCTGCAGGCCTCACTGGTGGCCTTGCTGCTCCCTTTGTGGCAGCCGGAGCCGCAGCTATTGTAGGGACGGCAGGAGCAGCTGCAATCGGTTCCACAGCAGGAATTGCCATAATAGCATCTTTATTTGGGGCAGCAGGCGCAGGACTGACTGGTAAGAATGTTTTAATTTTGTTTGTGCTTCTCCGAGTGAAGGATGTTAATGTTGGAGAATGGAACACTGTTTCAATGTGTTCACTTATTTGTTGGATTCAACGTGGCTGAATGAAGGGTGGCACCAGTGCAGTGCACTCCCATGAGGAAAGAGATCTTGAATTCCCATGTGACGGCTCAACACAGACCAGAAAGGGGCCATTCAGCCCATTGTATCCATGCTATCCTTTTGACAGAGTAATCCAAAATTAATCCCACAGCCTTGTTTTCTCACCATAGCCCTCCATCTTCCCCAGGGTGAGGTGGCAAGATGGGGAAAAAGCCATTCTGCCCATTGAAGCTCCTCTCTTCAGTATACAAACTCCTCGTCAATTCCAATCCTTGTAGTAAGTACCCAAACATGAAAAAAAGAGGGTGAAAGACCACCACACTCATCACCCAAAACAAATCAGAGAAAAGGAATCTGATATCATTTCACAAAAAATTTAAAAATTGCTCCCCAACTCCCTAAGGCAAAGCTCCAGGTGATTATAGTAACTTATAAATCCTACTGTTGCCAGCTAACCTACAACTTGCCCTCTATAACTAGAACTGTCATCTTTTCTCAAAAATGTAGTTTAGCTTCCTCTTTGAAGGACTGACTGAAATCCATATTCATCATCTATTGCAGTAATCTGTTCCAGAAGCTGATGGCTGTCTGAAAATAAATGCCTCATACAACTTTGCCTGAGGATTTATATGCATGTCCCCTTGTCATACTGTCTGCATGCTTCTCAAATAACCTATCCAAATGGATGTAATCTAATCCTTTCAACATTTAAAAAAAAAACATATCCACTCTAATTCTGAATGGCTGTAAATAGTATAACCGCTAAAGTCGGTGCTGATTGCTGCAAACCTTAAATCTTGGTTTCATCCTCTGCACTTTCTCAATGTATCCCATCACATGGGAATTCAAAATATGATGCAATATTCCCAACTCTTACCTGTACAAATTTCTTGTATATCCAAAATAATTATCCCTAAAACAGTACTTGGCTCCCAGTGGCCTTGCCACACTCTTTGAGCACCTTTACTGGTTTATCAATTGTGTCTCTTCTTTTTTGTAAATTCATTTACGGGATGTGGGCGTCGCTGGTTAGGCCAGCATATATTGCCCATCCCTAGTTGCCCCTCGAAGGTGGTGGTGAGTTGCATTTTTGAACTGCTGCAGTCCTTGAGGTGTAGGTGCTGTTGGGGAGGCAGTTCCAGGATGTTGCCCCAGCAACAGTGAAAGAGTGGCAAATATTTCCAAGTCAGGGTGGTGAGTGACTTGGAGGAGAACCTCCAGGTGGTGAGGTTCCCTGGTATCTTTTCCTCTTGTCCTTCTAGGTGGTAATGGTCGTGGGTCTGGAAGGTGTTGTCTAAGGAACCTTGGTGAGTTACTGCAGTGCATTTTGTAGATGGTACATGTGGCTGCTACGGTTCCTCAGTGGTGGAGGGTTTGAATGCTTGTGGAAGAGGAGCAAGCAAGTGGGCTGCTTTGTCCTGGATGGTGTCGAGCTTCTTGAGTGTTGTTGGAGTTGCACTCCTCCAGACAAGTGGAGAGTATTCCATTCCACTCCTGGCTTGTGCCTTGTAGATGGTAACAGACTTTGGGGAGTCAGGAGGTGAGTTATTCGCCATAGGATTTCTAGTCTTTGACCTGCCCTGGCAGCCACAGTACTAATACGGCTAGTCCAGTTCAGTTTCTGATCAATGGTAACCCCCAGAATGATGCTTGTGGGGGATTCCGAGATGGTAATGCCATTGAATGTCAAGGGGTGGTGATTAGATCCTCTCTTGTATGAGATGGTCATTGCCTGGCACTTGTATGGCGTGAATGTAATTTGCCATTTGTCAGCTCAAGACTGGATATTGTCCAGGTTTTGCTGCATTTGGACACGGACTACTTCATTGTCACAAATGGTGCTGAACATTGTGGAGTCATCTGCAAACATCCTCACTTCTGACCTTATGATGAAAGGGAGGTCATTGATGAAGCAGCTGAAGATGTTTGGGCCGAGGACACTACCCTGAGGAACTCCTGCAGTAAAGCCCTGGAGCTGAGATGATTGACCTCCAACCACCACAACCATCTTCCTTTGTGGCAGGTACGACAGCAGAGAGTTTTCTCCTTGATTCCCATTGACCCCAGTTTAGCTAGGCTCCTTGATGCCATACTCGGTCAAATGCTGCCTTGATGTCAAGGGCAGTCACTCTCACCTCGCCTCTGGCATTCACGTCTTTTGTCCATCTTTGAACCAAGGCAATAATGAGGTCAGTAGCTGACTGACCCTGGCAGAGCCCAAACTGAGTGTCCGTGAGCAGATTATTGCTGAGTAATGTTATGGGCCAGGGTTTAGATAACCCCAAAGTGTATCATGGAGTTCACCTGACCCACAACTTTTAATAGATTGTGGTATGGGGAGCACACGGCCCACTCTACAGGTGTGGTACAGCAGAAATGGAAAAGTATTTTGTAAAGCAAAACAATGTTTATTCTATGAACTCAAGTTAACCTTTTTAAAACATGCAGTGAACATCTTAGCAATCATTAATTCAAATACAACCCCCAAAGAATACAACACTAAGTAATCCTTTAAGCTTTCCTTTTAACATCCATCAGACTTAAAACATCTTTTACCAGAAGCTCATCAGGTTAAAGTCACTACTGTTATTAGTTTTAAATCACCAGAATCGATTTACAGTCTTTAGATTACAGAGAGAGACTCTAATACACCTTCTGGCTGTGACTGCAGCTATCCAGCTCTGAAAACGAAACTAAAACACACCCTGCAGCAAACAGCCTAAAACTAAAGTAAAAAGCTAACAGCCCGGCTCCACCTACTCTCTAACATCACTGCTGTAATAAACACCCATTTCTTAAAGGTACTCTCACATGCCACCTCCCCCAAGAAATAAAACCCCATCAACTTCAAGATGGTTTCATTTTTCACCTTTTCACTATCCTTTAAGAAATGCACACAGTAAATATACTTTTTCTTTTCAAAAAACAACACGCAAACAGGTATAATAATATAGTCCTTTTTTTTTTTTCGTTTTTCTTCCTCCAACTGAAATCCTTCTAAATTGACAGTCTCTTTGAACAAGAAGGTCTCTGCACGATCCATCCATTTCTCTACGCCTTGGCATTTCTCTTTAAAGTCAGATACTTTAGTTCAATCTGATCACAATGTCCCTTGTAATTCTCCAACACCGGAGCATTGGTTATCACAGCTTTCAGGCAGTCAAATGCCTGTTGACACTCCGCTGACAACTGGAATTTGTAATGCTTCTTCAGCAAGTCCATCAGTGGAGCAATCACGCTACAAAACTTTTGCACAAATATTCGACCAAATCCACTCATGCCAAGAACTTGCGTAATTTCCCTTCGTCTTGAGGGTATCGGAAACTCCTCAACAACTGTTGGTTTCACATCCCGTGTGACCTTTCGACCCTGTCCAATTGTATGGCCAAGGAAAGTGACTTGGGCTTTTCCAAATTCACTTTTGGCTAGGTTTGTCACCAAACCCGCCTCCTGAAGTCGATCGAATAACTCCATCCGATGTTTTAAATGTTCTTTCCATGTCTGGCTGAAAATTATCAGATCGGCGATGTATTCCACACAATTGGGTAATCCTGAAACGACTTTGTTAGTTAACCGTTGAAATGTGGCTGGGGCGTTTTTCATGCTAAATGGCATAAATTTGAATTGGTATATACCATCTGGAGTCACAAAAGCTGAAATCTCCTTCAACCTTTCGGATAAAGGTACCTGCCAGTAACCTTTAAGTAAATCCAGTTTGGAAATAAAAGCTGATTGTCCCACTTCCTCAATGCAATCCTCCAAATGTGGGACAGGATAAAAATCCGTTCTTGTAACTGCATTAACCTTTCTATAGTCCACACACAACCGTTGGGTACCGTCTGGTTTAGGTACCATCACTATGGGTGAGCTCCATTGGCTGCAACCCACTTCAATTATGCCATTTTTAAGCATACTCTCCATCTCTTTGTTAACCTGTGCCAATTTTAAAGGGTTAAGTCTGTATGGATGTTGTTTGATTGGAACAGCGTTTCCCACATCTACACCATGTATAGCCATTTTAGTACTTCCCAATTTATCTCCACAAATATGCCCATGTGATATCAATAACTCTTTCAGGTCAGTTCGTTTTTCCTCTGGAAGGTAACTCAACAATTTATCCAAATCTTTTAGAACATCCTCGTTTTCCAATTTAATTTGAGGTATGTCAAATTCACAGTCATTTGGATTTGTTTCGTCACTTTGAGTGAGAATCATTAAAACCGCCTCCTTTTTCTCTCCTTCCATTTCAAAGTACCTTTTAAGCATATTCACATGACACACTCGGTAGGTTTTCCTTCTATCTGGTGTTTTTACCACATAATTCACCTCGCTTAATTTCCTTTCAATCTGATAAGGTCCACAAAACCTTGTTTTTAAAGGTTCACCTACCACTGGTAACAATACTAAAACTTTATCTCCACTGGCAAAACTACGAACTTTGGATTTCTTGTCCGCTATCCGTTTCATCACATTTTGTGCAACTTTTAAATGTTGTCTAGCCAATTCACCTGCTCTATTTAATCATTCCCTAAAATTTGACACGTAATCCAATAATGTAATTTCCGATTTCTCACTCACCAATTTTTCCTTAATCGATTTAAGTGGTCCTCTTACCTCATGACCAAAAATTAGTTCAAAAGGACTGAATGGTTGACTCATTAGGTGCATTCCTAATTACAAACAGTACGAATGGAATTCCTTTATCCCAATCCTCTGGATAATCTTGACAATAAGCCCTCAAAATTGTCTTTAATGTCTGATGCCACCTTTCTAACCCTCCCTGCGATTCTGGATGGTACGCAGTTGATTTAAATTCTTTCATTCCTCAGCTATCCATAATTTCTTTGAATAACCTTGAGGTAAAATTTGATCCTTGATCCGATTGTATTTCTGTGGGTAGTCTATATCTAGTAAAGAATTTAAGTAACTCCTCCACAATCTTTTTAGCTGTAATATTACGTACTGGAATGGCCTCTAGAAACCTAGTAGACACATCCATTATAGTCAAAAGATATTGATTCCCACTTTTTGTTTTAGGAAGCGGTCCTACGCACAATTAGGACCTTTGTAAAAGGTTCCTCAAATGCTGGAATGGGTATTAAGGTTTTATCACTGCTTGAGGTTTCCCTATCACTTGACATGTGTGACATGATTGACAAAATTTAACTACATCTTTATGTAGTCCAGGCCAATAAAAATGTTTTTGGATTTCAGCTTGAGTTTTCCTTATTCTCAAATGACCTCCCACTGGTACTTCATGTGCAACTCGCAACACCTCCTTTCTATACCCTACCGGCAATACTACTTGATGAACATATGCCCACTTTTCATCCGCCTGCATATGTAAAGGTCTCCATTTTCTCATCAAGACATCACTTTTACGGCAATAACACTCTGGTATACACTCAGATTCCTCTTCTGTATATGCTTTCTGATACATCCATTTTATTTCTATATCTTTCTGTTGTAACTCCGCCAATTTTCCTGAACTAAAAATATCCGCTTCATCCTCCACCTGTTCTTTTCCAACCATCTGATCAAAAATTGCTTCTGATAATTGCACTTCACCTTTATCTTCACTCTCTGATTTCTCCTCTTGTCTTAACCTGTGACTTTGTGACCTTGTTACTACACAATCCGGAAAAATCCGAGGATATTTGTCCTTCAGCACTTCAGTTGTCTGATTTGCCACTGGCTTATCAACCACAGTAGGTATCACTCCCACCTGCGATCCAGCTATATCATTACCCAAGATAAACTGTATTCCTGGATAAGATAGTTTCTCTATTACTCCTCCTACCACTTCACTCTTCACTGGACTTTCCAATCTTACCTTATATAATTGAACACTACTCCTCTCACCCTGAATTCCACATATTACCACCTTTTCTGGCAACATTTTTCCCAAACTACATAACTCCTCATCTCTTACCATTAAAGATTGACTAGCTCCCGTATCTCTTAAAATTGTGACTTCTTTACCTGCTCCTGATACACATGAGTAAACTTTACCTACACAAGTAAATTCTTTAAAGAGATCTGGCACCTTCTTATCAATCACCTCTTGATCAGGCTGTACAATCTTTTGCACCTCCTTCGCTTCACTTGGGCTTTCCTTTACCACATTCCAAACCCCACTGTCTTATCCCGTTTTACCGTTTTATCACCTGCTTTTCTTCAACCACCAACACTGTGACTTTACATGGCCTAGTTTATTACAGTGAAAACATTTGAAACTTTTCATTTCTTTTCCACCCTCCTGGATTTCTTTTTTAATCTGAGGTACACTCTCCTTATTATCTCCCATCAGATCACCTTTACCTTTACCACTTGAGTATTTCTCATGTCCCCAGTTTCTATCCTTCTCAGGCTGAAACTGATGTCGGAAACCAAGCTTTGATTTATGAACTAATTCATAATCATCTGCCATTTCTGCTGCTAATCTCGCAGTTTTAACCCTCTGCTCTTCCACATGAGTTCTCACTACATCAGGAATTGAATTTTTAAAGGCCTCCAAAAGTATGATTTATCTGAGCGCTTCATACGTTTGGTCTATTTTGAAAGCCCTTATCCACCTATCAAAATTACTCTGTTTGATCCTTTCAAACTCCATGTATGTTTGACCAGGTTCTTTCCTTAAATTTCTAAACCTTTGTCGGCTTCAGGCACTAATTCATATGCACCTAAGATGGATTTTTTCACCTCCTCGTACGTCCCAGATACCTCCTCCGGTAGTGATGCAAACACTTCACTAGCCCTACCTGTCAGCTTTGTTTGAATCAGTAGTACCCACATGTCCTGTGGCCATTTCATTTGTTTAGCTACCTTCTCAAATGAAACAAAAAAGGCTTCTACCTCCTTCTCGTCAAACCTTGGCAATGCTTGGACATATTTAAAAAGATTCCCACCAAGCCTTCGACTATGACGTTCTTTCTCACTATCCTCATCACTATCTACCAACTGTACGTTTCCCTTTACGTCTGCCAATTTTAACTGACTGTCATGTTTCATGGCCATTTTCTGAAGTTCAAACTCTCTCTCTTTATCTTTTTCCCTAATCTGTATCTCCCTTTCTCTTTCTTTTTGTTCTGCTAGGGCTATTCTTTCTGTTTTCCTTTCTTCTCTCTCTTTTTCCTCTCTCTCTCTTTCTCTTTCTTTCTCTTTCATATTCAAGCTGCTTTAATTCTTTCTCATGTTCCATTTGTTTAATTCATAACTGAATTTTTGCTATTTCCAATGAGTCAAACTGTATCTCAGGCAACTTTAAATGCTTAGCCACCTCCATAATGACCTCATCTTTTCACATTTTGTCAGGTAATGTTAACTGCAATGTTTTTGCCAAATCTAACAGTCTGCTTTTAGTCTCTGTCTGTGAGGTACTGCGTATGACTGTCTCCACCCCCAAAAACTTCAGAGCCTCTGAAAGAGCCATTGTCCACAACACACTCCCTACTTAAACTAAAATACCACACATGAAAAGCAACCACAATATGCTCACCCCTCACTGTCTTTAAGTTCACTAAGCCAATCAAATAGGTAGACGTTTAACCCAGACGAGACCCCAATTTGTTAGGGCCAGGGTTTAGAGAACCCCAAAGTGTATCATGGAGTTCACCTGACCCACAACTTTTAATAGATTGTGGTATGGGGAGCACACGGCCCACTCTACAGGTGTGGTACAGCAGAAATGGAAAAGTATTTTTTAAAGCAAAACAATGTTTATTCTATGAACTCAAGTTAACCTTTTTAAAACATGCAGTGAACATCTTAGCAACCATTAATTCAAATACAACCCCCAAAGAATACAACACTAATTAATCCTTTAAGCTTTCCTTTTAACATCCATAAGACTTAAAATACCTTTTAACAGAAGCACATCAGATTAAAGTCACTACTGTTATTAATTTTAAATCACCACGGTTGATTTACAGTCTTTCGATTACAGAGAGAGACTCTAATACACCTTCTGGCTGTGACTGCAGCTATCCAGCTCTGAAAACGAAACTAAAACACACCCTGCAGCAAACAGCCTAAAACTCAAGTAAAAAGCTGACAGCCCAGCTCCACCTACTCTCTGACATCACTGCAGTAATAAACACCCATTTCTTAAAGGTACTCTCACATGCCACCTCCCCCAAGAAAAAAAAACCCCATCAACTTCAAGATGGTTTCATTTTTCACCTTTTCACTATCCTTTAAGAAATGCACACAGTAAATATACTTTTTCTTTTCAAAAAACAACACGCAAACAGCCTAAAACGAAAGTAAAAAGCTGACAGGCAGTCCCTCTCCACGCACTCTCTTAACATCACTGCAGTTATAAACACCCATTTCTTAAACATACTCTCACTACAGATATTTATATACACACCCATTTATAAACACCCATTTCTAAAGGTACTCTCACATGACAGTAAGTGCCGCTTGAAAAGACTGTTGTTAACTCCTTCCATCACTTTGCTGATGATGGAGAGTAGGCTGATAGAGGGGTAATTGGCTGGGTTGGATTTGTCCTGTTCCTTGTGGACAGGACACACCTGGACTACCTTCCACATTGTTGGGTAGATGCCAGTGTTGTAGCTGTACTGGAACAGCTTGATCCTGAATGTTCAGTGGGTATGTCTGTATGGTATGAATGTGCCTGGTGTGTCACAAACTCACATGTGCCCTTTGAAGCCCACACCCTTGGCACACTAACTCATAAATTAAGATATAAGTGACATTTTGATTTGAAATGAAATGGCTGAAAATGAAAATCACTTATTGTCACAAGTAGGCTTCAAGTGAAGTTACTTGTGAAAAGCCCCTAGTCCCCACATTCCGGCACCTGTTCGGGGAGGCTGGTACGGGAATTGAACCGTGCTGCTGGCCTGCCTTGGTCTGCTTTCAAAGCCAGCGATTTAGCCCTGTGCTAAACCAGCCCTTAGTATTGAGATTATTTCACATCTTTCACATTCTTCTAATGATGTTCCTTATATCAGTTTTGAATTTAATATATTGCCGTTGCCTACATTTCTGGTTTAATTTGAAGCAATAATATGAGTTTATTGTATCAGTGTATTTAATAATCAAGATGAAGTTTCCCTTTACCTGGCTTCTTTATCGATGATAAAATTTGAGTTTAAAAAAAATAAATTTAGAGTACCCAATTATTATTTTCCAATTAAGGGGCAATTTCACAGTAACTTCATTTGAAGCCTACTTGTGACAATAAGCGATTTTCATTTCATTTCATTTCATTTAATTTCATTTCATTTAGTGTGGCCAATCCACCTAACCTGCACATCTTTGGGTTGTGGGGTTGAGACCCACGCGGACACGGGGAGAATTTATAAACTCTACACAGGCAGTGACCTGGGGCCGGGATCGAACCCGAGTCCTCAGCGCCGTGAGGCAGCAGTGCTAAACACTATGCCATTGTGCTGCCCAATTTGAACTTCAATCATCTTTCCTCCGTACCATTGCTTTTCTTTGTGCACTGGTTTCAAAGCTACAAGATTTCTTTTTTTTAGAAAATTTATTGAGGCATTTATAATTTCAACAATTTTAAACGTCAGGTTTCAACAAGAACAAAACAATATAACCAACCCTCCCCCCAGTAACAAACCCCAGCCAACATGGCTTACACAGAGAGTGCCACCTTCCCCAGCCCCCCCTTATGCTGGTTCTCCTGCCCTTACTCGCCCCACCCCCCCCCATGCCTCGCTTTTTCTCTCCCCACCCAGCTCTTCTTCTCACTTTCTCTTCACCTCCCCTATCGGGGCTCCCTCTCACTCCATCAGTTCCTTGTAGATCTCTGAGTCTTTCCCCTCTCCTACTCCTGTTCTCGACATCACCTTATCCTGTAGATCCTGGTGTGGCAGGTGTGGGAAGGTTGAATCTGCTTCCGCACAAAATATCTCACTTGCAGGTACCGGAATCCATTCCCACCTGGCAACTCACACTGCTCCTCCAAGCTCGGGAAGCCCTCATCAATGAAAAGGTCTATAAATCTCTCGATCCCTGCCCACTGCCGCCTCCGTAACCCCCCCCCATCTAGCCCCCCCAGAGCGAACCGGTGGATACCACATATTGGTGTCCACATCGACGCCCCCTCCAGCCCCATATGCTGCCTTCACTATCCCCACACCCTCAGGGCTGCCACTAATACCAGGCTTGTGGAGTACCTGGCTGGCGAGAACGGCAGAGGTGCAACCGTTACCAGTGCCCCTAAACGCGTGTCCCTACATGAGGTCGCCTCCACCCGCTCCCACACTGACCCCTCCCCTACTACCCACTTACTGACCATCGCAATATTCGCCGCCCAATAATAATTGATAAAATTCGGAAGAGCCAGCAACCCCCCCCACCCCCTCCAACACCCCCGCTCCATCAGCACCTTCTTCACCCGCGGGGTTTTATCCGCCCAGACAAATCCCGATATCACGGCATTCACTTTTTTAAAGCACACCTTGGGGACAAAAATGGGAAGGCTCTGAAGAACAAACAAAAACCTTGGGAGGACTGTCATTTTCACTGTCTGAACCAGCCCCACCAATGACAACGGAAGTGCATCCCACCTCCGGAAGTCCCCCCTCCTCTGTTCTACCAACCAACCCAGATTCAGCTAATGCAGCTGCTCCCACTCCTGTGCCATCTGGATACCCAAACACTGAAAACTCCCACCCACCACCTTAACCGGCATCTCACCCAATCTCTTCTCCTGCCCGCTTGCTAGAATCACAAAGACCTCACTCTTACCAACGGTACAAAATTTCAAGTGAGGTCTGTAGAGTGACTGTGTAAATCAAGCATCCCTTATGTTCATTTGTACTATTCTGACTGAATATCCCAGTTTTCCATTAGCTTACTAACTGCTTCAACATATTGTCTAGACATTGACAGTTATAAGTCTGCGATTACTCTCGGGCCTCTTTCTATGTCTCCTAGCTCAATCAAAATCATTGTATGTATATAGTTTATTTTCAGCTCGTGCAATATTTTATATTTATTACTGATTTCTCTTCAGGAAAGGAGAAGAGAAACACAGAAAATTTTGATCCAAGAAAGCATTTAAATTCCAACTTGAAACAGCGTTCCCTACTTCTGCAGTGTCAAATATTAATTTCCTATCCTCATCATCCCTGTCCTTTCTGAATGAAATACTGATTTGTACCAAATCAGGGTTGGTTTTGTGCTGTGGACCGACAGCAAGTAGGAACTGGCGCAAAGTCTGCCCAAACTTTCTTCACATTTGACTTATAAAGGCGTCAGTTCGAAGGTTTTTTTTCTATCCCAAAAATAGTGTGAGAACCCATGGCAGAACATTGCACTAATTTATCATGCCTTATTTAAGGACTGGTGGGTTATGAACTTGTATGACTGGGCCCAGAAAACAGCAAAGCTTGTACCCGTTTTATGTTGTTTCGATGAATTTAGTCACTCCCAATTCTGCCGAGGGATGGGGTACCATTTGGGAATGAGGAATCAGAGACAAGAGAGAAAAGAAAAATAAAGAGTGGGTATTAACCAAAGTGGGTTGAACCGACTGATCAGCGGTGATGAAGTCTGCTGGTTGTGGTAAGCTATTTCCAAGTGCATCCTCAAACCTGTTAATTTATGGGAATTTAATGCTCATTTTAAAGTAATTAAAATGAAATTAGATACGTTCTTAGGTAAATTGAGCCCCTTGAGTGTCATGTGTTCTCGGGACCTTCAGCCTTGCACACGCCCCACCATTAATTTTCAAAAATGAATGTTGTGCATTAGCATGAATGATAAATAAGTAAGTATAAATGTGACTTTTTTTCAATGAAAAAGGAGAATATTATGATACTGATTGTACACGCCCACTGTTCTACACTTTTTTAAAGGATATGTACTAGGAAAAATGCACATTATAATGTGTAACATGGCTCACATGATATAATAGTGTGTTCCTGTAACAGTTTACTGGATAATTTTATGTGCAATTTACAGAAACGATAATCATTATGGTAGAGTGAACCCAATTAAATTACGTTCTTGAATATCATTTGCTGGTTCGCAGTATTAGAATAGTTATGTAGACGTACAAATTTGTAAAATTGTCACACAAACTGAATGAGGAATGTAATATTAAATTTTGGAAAAGACTGCGATGTGAATATGGAAATATATATGTATGTCAGTATATTTAGATGTACATCAGTGGACCCAGACCTATCATTCCCATCACTGAAGCCCTTTTGTTTTCATGAATAGTTCATTCAGATTTTTGACCACCCCCAAATTTTGCCACTCTAGCTGGATGGCGGTGGGTGTTTACACTGGCCTGTATACTGCATCTAATTCACTTTCTACAAAAGCAAACTGATACTGGCTTTGCTTTGCTTATATAAACATAGATTTGAGGAAAAGAACAGCATGCCCATTAAGTATGTCGACATTTCATTCACAAAACTTAGTGTCTTCACAAATTTTAAGAGCAAGAATCTGACTAAAATATGTGTGTGATTTTAGCCTGAGTCCGCAAGCAATCGTGTAAATCTGCAAGATGCTCATGCAAGCTGCTGGACTAGTAATCCTGAAGCCCAGGCCTATGCTCTGATGACAGAGGTTCAAATCCCACCACATCATCTGGTGAAATTTGAGCTCCATAGAATAGAATCCCTACAGTGCATAAGGAGGCCATTTGGCCCATCAAGTCTGCACCAACTCCCCCGCCCTAATCCTGTAACCCCCACCTAACCTGCACAACTTTGAACACTAAGGGGCAATTTCTTTTTAGCATTGCCAATCCACCTAACGTGCACATCTTTGGACTGTGGGAGGCAACCGGAGGAAGCCCAAGCAGACACGGGGAGAATGTGCAAACGCCACACAAACCGTCACCCAAGGCCTGAATTGAACCCGGGTCCCTGGCACTGAGGCAGCAGTGCTAACCACTGTGCCACCGTATCACCTCAATTAATAAAATCTGGAGTTGGAAACTTGGTGATTGTGAGACTATCATTGATTGTTGTAAAAACCCATCTGGTTCATTAATGTCCTTTAGGGAAGCACATCTACCTGGTCTGGCCTACATGTGACTCCAGACCCACAGCGATGTGGTTGACCCTTAATAGCCCTCTAAAACAGTAAAGCAAGTTATTCAGTTCCAGGGCAATTAGTGATGGGCAACAAATGCTGGCTGAGCAAGAGAGACGCTCAGCCTACGAAAGAGCTATTTTTTTAAGTTTCATGTATTTCCAGCCATTACTCAATGCACCAGAATCTCTCATGAATTGAATTCCATCAAGAGAAAAACCTGTTTATTTTGCAAAAGTTATTTTTTTTAAAATATTCTCCTTTTTCACATTTTCTCCCAAATTTACACCCAACAATAAACAATAATCAGTAACGAATGTAATGTCAATCCCCATATCAATAATAACGATCCCATCATCCCACCAAACCCCAGACATTGGCCCTCATGTTAACATAAACAAATGACAAAGAGAAATCAGGAATCACCCATAGTCACCATTAACACATACAGTCCCCCCGCCCCCCCCGCAATGTTCGATGTGATCCAGTTCTCGAAAGTGCATAATGAATAACGCCCATGAATTATAGAGCCCCTCCATCCTTCCAGTCAGTTCAAATTTGTCCTTTATTAAGCGTCAAGAATTTCAGCAGGTTCCCCCGACAAAAGTTATTTTTTGATGAAAAATTGTCACTGTTTTTTTTAAACCAGTGTAGATAGTTAAATCTATTTTTCATTCTTTTTCAGGATACAAAATGAAAAAGAGGGTGGGAGCCATTGAAGAATTTGAGTTTCTTCCTCTGACTGGTGGAAACCAACTGCACGTCACAATAGCTGTGACTGGCTGGCTATGCACAGGAAAATACGGTATGAAAAATGGTGCACGAATCAAGACCCAATTCTCTTTTTATTTACATTGTATTTGCTCCAGGGACAAAGTTTGCCTCAGGAAATTGTTTGGCAGCATTATTTAGCTCCCACCAGGGGTTGTTCGAGAATTGCTCCTCTTGTTGGAATTCTCCCTCCATAGTGGGTGAGCCTTGGCGGCGGCTAGAGTCTGAGATACTGCTGCACGAGCTGCAGTCATCAAATATAGCAGATTGAGAACTGGTTCTGGGACCTTTCTGACCTGTACGGCTCAGTACTATTCCAGGAGCCTTCTTCCCCTGACGGCACTAGCGGGAAGGTTCCGAGCAACTTTTTGCAAAAGGGTTAAAAAGTTGTGTTCATATGTGCAACTGAAAGTGCGACTGAAAGTAATATTCACCTGAGTAGAGTGAGGCAAGAAACTGTGATTACGACAGTGCTCTACACTTATCCCAGTTCAGCTTAACTCTTTTGTTCCAAGGGACAATTGAGAAATTATTGCAAAACACTGCACAGACTTCTTAAAGTCTGACTTTTCTAAAAAAATAAGACCGCATTAGTACCCACACAGTATTAAAGGATATTATCATTTAGTGTGCTATTTCCAATTGACAGGCTTTGGCAGGCAGAAATTAAACTTGGTTTAAGGAGATTGGCAGTAATTTCAGATAAGGGAATTTGTATGTGACAAGGTTACTAATTCCCTTTATTTCTGTACCTGGAATCATTCTGCCTTAGTAAGTTTAGTAGCTGCTCTGGTTCACATTAGTCTTCACTGTGGGTCAAACCCAATTACAGATAATGCACTACGTTTGCCTGGAAAGCTTTCAGATATTAAAAATAGCTAACAAGGATGTTGTGTGCTCCAGACTGCCATATTTTAGAATTGCCAGTGCCAGGGACCTGCTATGCTTATCAGGATGGAGATTTTGGAGGAAGCAGTTAATATTTTGCCAACTCTTAGAATGAAGGAAGAAACAGCGAGATTGAATTTATAAAGCATCTGTCACTCAGGAGGCAAAATTCACAAACAATGTACAATCAATTATTAAGAGTGTTATTATGTAGGCAAATTGGGGTCAAAGCTACCAGAAAACTGAGGTCTAAAGAGCTGTATTTTCACACACAGTGCGCTGCTGCAGGTTTTACTGGCAGGATCACTTTGCAATAGAAATGAAAGTGTAAACACGAGTCATGGTGAGATTGAACAACAAAGTGGTGCCTGGACACATCGAGAACTTTTCCAATTATAAATCTGGATGTTACAATACTTCAGATACTAAGAGGTTGTTCAGCTTAGAGAGTAAAGCTACACGGAGAACGATATGAAGGGCACGATCTAACCAAAACGTTCTAAGTGTGTGTAGAAGCCAGGTATTTCGAATACAACTAGTATAGGTAAAAGATAGCTGTTTAAGCATAAATATTAAGCCCCAGTTTTAAATACCCACTTAGACAGCATAATTCCCTTTTACTGAGGTCCGTTGTTCTGGCAAATGCATATTTTCAAAGTCAGTGTGACATTAAAACAGCACAGTTGTAAGACAATTTGACACTGCTTGTGCTAATTGTCAAGGACAAGGACTGAATACCATAGCAACATGAAGGCACCATTGTTCACAATGCAGATAACAGCTAAGTCAGAAAAGCTAATGTTGCACATTGAAGATGGGTGGCTTGCCATCAAATCAAATGTGTTTGAGTCTAACCCAAACCAATTAGGATTATATTGGGGTGTGATTAGATGACTTAAGACAGATATGAAAGTGTATAACTGAAAAGTTTCCGCCCGCCATTTTAGTGTTGTCTGTCCTTAATTTCTGTCTTTAATTCTCAGAGTCTTTCTGTAGTGTCTTTGGGTTGTGTTGTCTGTCCGTAATTGCTGTCTTTAATTCTCTTAGTCTGTCTGTTAAGGTTTTTGTTTTTTGAGATGACTTTTGGGGGTTCTGGTCTTTGATTCTGTCAGTCTGTTAGTCTACTTTTGACTTTGAGTTTGAGTTTAGCTGAAGATTAGCTCTCTCTCTCTCTCTCTTCATGTTTCATTGCCAGACTTTGACCTTTTAAAAGTTACTTTCGAGCTGTCTGCCTAAGCAAAAAAGATAATGTCTGTAATTCTCTGAAAGCTTCGAATTATCTACGAATTGCCTTTTAAATGACTTTCAAATTGTAATCAAGCAACTACAAATAAAACAATTATTTTTGGCACCTGAGAAGTTTTAACTGAAGTTTCTGCTGAGTCCCAGTATTCGTAAAGTGCTACTGGTAACCGAATAGCAGAAATAATATAAATTCCTTCAACTTTACACAGTCGAATAATACAAGGGATCGAACAACTTGGCATAGTCCAGAAATATTACAAATCTTACAACTTGTCGTATTGCGCCAGGACTTTGATTCATCAACTAAGCTTCCCCCAAACTTGGCGTAGTTCGACAGGTTAAGATCCCATCAATTAAAGATTCCTACAGTGTGGTAGCGAGCAGGATGCGGGAGTTTCCCGATGGCTGACCTGGCGAGGCTGTCACCGGTATCTAGTACTAATTAGGTAACTTAATGATGCCCCACGGGCTTTACACTACAAATGACTGTCCCACCAGCTGATGCGCTGGGACTGCGCCCGTCAGCTCCCCACTAAAGCGAGGGAGCAGCACTTAAACCGATCCCGCAGAGCAAACCCCAGACAGCAAGCAGCCACATCAACCGCATAGACCAGCTCTGTGATTCTGGAATGCAGACATGGCCAGGCTCATGGGCATAGTCGAGCCCCGGAGGGATACTCTATTTTCCCCGAGGGCGTCGGAGGGTCAGCAACAGGGCAGTCAACGCCCCTGGGAGGCAGTGGCAGCAACCGTCAGCACGGGGAGTGTGACCAGGAGGACCATCATCCAGTACTGCAAGTAGCTCAACGGCCTCCATTGGACTGCACGGGCGAGTTGGCATCAACACCCTGGCACCAGTCCCGGCATCCATCCCCGCTCCCACCGGCGCTCCATCCACCCCCAAGCACAATACCGCGCCTGTTTCCAACATACCCTGGCACCCACCAGCTCAGCCCACCCATGTCCGGCAGTGGTGTCCACGCCTGTCCCCTGCCATGCCCACCCGCGAAGCGTGAAGCGTTCGGATCACAATGCGCCCATCTGTGTTCCGCAGTAGAAGTTAACACACAGTTGGCGGGAAAGGGCCCAGAGGGGCGGTGGGATGCTGGAACTCTGAGTCCTTGCCCCCTACGAGGAAAGTCGCGGGGTGGCCGAGGACAGATCGGACACCGTCATCGAGCTTGGCCTACGCCGTAGATGTGAGGATCCACCCAGATAACCTGTCACATGTGAGTCGTTCATGCCTACATGATGATCCTTCCCACACATTGACTACATGACCTTTCTCCCACAGGGTCTCCAGCTGGCGATGCTGGCCATTCTAGCGTGCCCCCCCCCCAAAAAACCACCCTTGCCCTGCACTCTTCCCACATCCCACGTGCTGCATGCAACCAGTTGCCCTGCACTCTTCCCACATCCAGGCGTGCCCCATCACCCCCTCCCTCCAAGGTATACCACATATAGGTGATGGGTATGACAGCATACTGAGCAGACAGACAGGAGTCAGACAATGGAATAGATTGAGAAGCTCCAGAGCTCGGCTCACAGCGGGTTATCATCAATTTGCTGCCTTAAATGCAGCAGGGGCTGTTTAACACAGGGCTAAATCGCTGGCTTTGAAAGCAGACCAAGGCAGGCCAGCAGCACGGTTCAATTCCCGTAACAGCCTCCCCGAACAGGCGCCGGAATGTGGCGACTAGGGGCTTTTCACAGTAACTTCATTGAAGCCTACTTGTGACAATAAGCGATTTTCATTTCATTAAATATTGACCCACTGACAGCCGACAAAGGCCCATCACCCTGGAGCGATGTAACACAGACCCTGGGAGAGTGGAACAGAGTGATGCTGGGGTGGGTGGGGTGGGGGGGGGGGGAGGGGGGGGAATGCACGGTTATGGGGGCCTCCCTCGTCCTCTGGGCATACCAGACCCTTGCCGCGGCTGCCTGTCCTCCATCTGGCTGGTCCTGTGAGTCCTCCCCAGGCTCATCCTCCAGCCCTTCCTGGTCTGACTCCTCCTCGTCCCCCTTGGAGATGGCTGCATGTTCCCCTTCCTCAACCTCCACATTGCCCTGCTGCTGTGCCAGATTGTGGAGAGCACAGCAGAACACCACAAAGTGGGTGGCCCTCTGGGGGGGGTGTACTGCAGTGCACCACTAGAGTGGTCGAGGTATTGGACCCACATTTTCAGCAGCCCGATGCACCGCTCAATGACATCCCGGGTGGCCACGTGGGCCTTGTTACATCCGCAACGGTCACCAGCCTTCATACTGGCGATATTAGCCAGGACCTAAGCGGGGTACTCCTTATAGAACATAGAACATACAGTGCAGAAGGAGGCCATTTGGCCCATCGAGTCTGCACCGACCCACTTATCCCTCACTTCCACCCTATCTCCGTAACCCAATAACCCCTCCTAACCTTTTTTGGTCACTAAGGGCAATTTTATCATGGCCAATCCACCTAACCTGCACGTCTTTGGACTGTGGGAGGAAACCGGAGCACCTGGTAGCACGCAGACATGGGGAGAAAGTGCAGACGCCGCACAGACAGTGCCTCAGCGGGGAATTGAACCTGGGACCCTGGCGCTGTGAAGCCACAGTGCTATCCACTTTTGCTATTGTGCTGCCCATCTCCCAAGAGCTAACCAGTCACCCGGGGTGACCCTTGAAGGTGCTGAGGATCTCCGACTGCCCAGCATGCACGTTCCCAGGGATGATCTTCAGGTAGTGGTCGGACACAAGCTGGTTGTTGAGGGAGAGGAACCCCTTCCTATAAATGAAGGGTACTCTCAGACCGTCGGGTGCACACAAGGTGACAGCATGCCATCTATTACCCCCTGGACCTGGAGCATCCTGGTAATGGCAGAGAAACCTGCTGCCTGGTCATCTTGTTGGGCTTGGTCCAGGTCGAAGTTTATTTGGTCAGCTGCCTGAGCAAACCAGGCATTGTGACTTCACGGATGCCCTTGTGGGCTTTTGGTTGGGAAATGCCACACGGGTTCCCGCTCGAGCCTGGAATGATCCCGAGGCATAAAGGTTCTAGGCTGCGGTGACCTTGATGGCGATGGCCACTGGGAGCGGGTAGCCTCTTCCTTCATGTGGTGCCAGGTCCACAAGGGGACATGGCGCAGGTGCTGCACCATCACCTTGTTGACGAGGAGCCTCCTGCGACACACGCTGTCCATCATCAGTTCAAAAGACCAGTAACGCCTGTACACCTTGGGCCGCCACAGGCCACCCCGTCTGGGTCCCTCCCTGGCCTGATGGGCGGCCGGATCCTCAGGGTGTGGGGCGGGGCCCTGCACATGGGCAATCACCTCGGGCCTATGTTGACACTGCTGCCTTATGCAGCATCTGGCCTGCCAGCAGCACTGTGAGGGCAACTTCCATAATGTGATATCTGTAAGGAATTGGAGTGGTTGTGAGACTGACAATCAGCTATGCCTTCCAACCAGGACCCACGGGTCCACCCAGGCCTCCCACCCTCATCGCCTGCCACCCCTCAGGGTGCCATCCAGCATGCCCTGCACACGCACCTCCGGCGCAGTAGGGACCCCTGGGTGGCAGGCCCACTGTCCCCAGGCTGGCTGCCCAATTTTGAAGATGGCTACTCACCACCTCAGATCCCCTCAGCAGCCATTCCGCTGGGTTCACGTTTTTAAATAGGTGTACTAAACTGTGCCCACGTGACCGCTCGCCGGAGTGGCGGTTAGATCATGGGAGCCCATTCGATTGGGGATCCTTCCCGTTAATGGTATGAATAATTGGTGATTATTGCTTTCTCAGCATGCCGCAGGATCCGGATCTCGCCAATGGGAGCGGGCCGGTAAGATGGAAAACCATTCGGCACCTGGTGTGGTCCCCGATTTCGGCCTCACCTGTGATCTAACCTGCCTGCTCGTTTTCGGGCCTGGTGCGTCGAGGCTGGTAGATCGTGCCCAAAGTAAAATCTCACTAGAGGGCAGGCATAGTCCTTGGGATTGAACTGACTGCATGGAGTGTGGAAAACATTCAGGAGTGGAAACACTACTCAATTATTTGCTTCTCCCTAGCTCAGGAAGGCGTGGGGAAATTGAAGTGCTTGGACTTTGTTCCGCAAAATCAGGTTCAGCTGTGA
This sequence comes from Scyliorhinus torazame, assembly GCF_047496885.1. NCBI lineage: Eukaryota > Metazoa > Chordata > Chondrichthyes > Carcharhiniformes > Scyliorhinidae > Scyliorhinus > Scyliorhinus torazame. The sequence goes on from NC_092722.1 coordinate 36,244,218, forward strand.
TGCTTTCCAAAGTTAAGCAGCCTACGATCACTGTATGGACTTGCATGTCAAATGCAATCAGTTGATAAGACACATTCATTCAGCTAGTATCCATTGAACTGTGCCCCAGCAACAGTCAGTGTCTTCAGGAGGGACAGAGACAGACAATTGAGGAAAAGCTGCAGCCAATTTCTGTTGGCATAATTTGATCCGACAAATTACTTGGTTCGCTTTCAGATAAAAATCAGAGCTGGTAATGACTGAAGGGTTTGTATGAACTGTGTTTCATGGTTTAGCTACCTCTTACAAATGTTGAAATTACTTCTATTAATATCTTTATAGTTTGCAGATATAGTCTCATTTCAGTGAAAAATAATCAGGAGCTGGATGATTGTGAAACCTGTGTTCAGTGCTCAATATGACTTTCAGTCCTTGCGTGGCCGCAGTCATCACGTATCCATAGGGCACAAAAATCATGATTGCCTCAATGAGAGTGGAGAGAGAGCAAGCATGAGAGGAAATAGTGTGAGAATCATAAAATTCCTACAGTGCAGAAGGAGGCCATTCGGCCCATCGAGTCTACACTGACCCTTCGAAAAAGTACCCACCCTCATTCTATCCTCTTACCTCCACCTGACCTTTTGGGCACTAAGGGGCAATTTAGCGTAACCAATCCACCTAACCCGCACATCTTTGGACTGTGGGAGGAAACCCGAGCACCCGGGGGAAACCCACGCAGACACGGGGAGAACATGCAATCTCCCACCCAAGGCTGCAATTGAATCCAAGTCCCTGGTGCTGTGAGGCGGCAGTGCTAACCACTGTGTCACCGTGCTGCCCATATACGAGAAGTCGGTATAAGAGGAACAAAAGAACCCAAGGGAAACAATGCGCAAATCAGTGAGGTAAGGGAACACAAGCATTGAGCAATTATGTAAATAATACCTAAAGTGATGGCAGCAAAACAAAAGGAACTGATTCATGAGTAGCAGGCGAGTGGTTTGGGTCCAAATCAGGGACAAGTTCAAGTATATTTCTGGAAAGCTAACACCGTAGCCTACTAAACCGAGGGATAGGGAAATCCCAAATGCGCATCTGTATCATGTGGGAACTCTAGAATCCTTTCCAAGTCCTCAGCAATTAGTGTGCAAAACGTGGGGTGGCACAGTGGTTAGCACTGCTGCCTCACGGCGCCGAGGTCCCAGGTACGATCCCGGCTCTGGGTCACTGCCTGTGTGGAGTTTGCACATTCTGCCCATGTCTGCGTGGGCCTCACCCCCACAACCCAAAGATGTGCAAGGTAGGTGGATTGACCACACTAAATCGCCCCTTAATTGGAAAAAATGAATTGGGCACTCTAAAATTTAAACAAACAAAAAAATGTGCAAAATGTGCTGCCTGCTAGAGGAGCTTGAGCTACGGTTTTTGAAGCTTGAGCAGGAGCTGGTGTCTAATGCATCTGGGAGATTGAGAGTTGTGTGGATAGCGCATTTTAGGAGGTGGTTATCACATGGTTTATCAGTGTGCAGACAGGCAAGGAGGACCAAGGTGGGTGCAAGTGTTCCCTGAGTGCACTTTGATCTCTAACTGCTATTAAATTGCCAGTTCTGAGCACTAGTGAGGAAGATGGTTCCCCAGGAGAGTATGGGCCTGAGCCAAGTCCATGGCACCATGGCTGACTCAGCTTTACAGGGGGAGAAGGGAAGACTGAAAAACATAGTGATAGGGAATTCAATAGGGACACAGATGGGCATTTCTGTGGCTGCCAACCTGATTCCAGGAAAGATCCAAAGATACTTTGGTGTGCACTTGAATTGCTAAACTATTGCACCTCTTTCAGAAGCTGCTTTTCTGCTTTAATTTGTGGAAAACTGAACATTGGCTGCATTGCGGCATTCATGTCTTGGAGATAGAAGATTGTGCTTTATTGTCTCACGAGGACCTGAGTTTGCAATCTAAGTAAGCACTTTGGTGCAGTGTTGCAGGACCACTGCATTTTTGGATGAGACATTAAATATTACATTTGCTCTCTGGGTAGAGATATTTCTTGGCACTATCCGAAGAACAACAGGGGAGTTTGCTTGTCTCATTACTGTCTGGACCTTGCTGTGTGCAAAGTGGCTGTCCTGCTGTGCTACACTACATCAGTAACTACACTTCAAAAGCACCTCATTAGCTGCAAAGCATTTTGAATGCCCTGAGGTCATGATAGGTAGCATATAAATGGAAGTTATTTTGTGTTCCCCTTAAATTATGCATTTGTTCTCCATCAGGAAGTTTTGAGGCACCTTGGCGAAGCCTGCTGCAGTCCAAAGAGCAGTACTGCCTAGCCTGGGAATCAAAGTACTTGATGGAGCTGGGTAATGCCCTTGAATCTCTACTGAATGGCTTGGTTAATATGGTAGCACAGGAAGCCCTAAAGTACACGGTTCTGTCAGGTAAGGCAAACACCCACGATGAATATATGCTTCTCGTGGCATTTTCAACAAGATTCAGTTTACCAACAAGGTATTTGGCACAGAAAGCATTGGAATTTTATAAATGAGATTGAATTTTAAAATAAATTGTAGCTCCATGCAAATCACGACCGTTATTAATATGGGCCAGAATTAATGACCAGCAACAAAGCAACCATTTTGAATAAAAACATTTTTTTTAAAAACAAAGCAACCATTTCATATTAATAATCTCCCCACACTATTCTAATTTGTGATGATTTCTCTGTGATATTCTAATAGTTAAAAATCTCAGTACAGTATTATAACTTTTAATGATCTCCCTGCCGTATTCTAATTGTTATTAATCTCCCTATGGTATCCTAATTGTTAATAAGTTGCCTGCAGTATTCTTATTGCAGTAACCTCTTTATAGTATTCTAGTTTTTGGCAATCACCTACTTCCTAATTAATAATCTCCCAGTGGTATTCTGATTATTGGTGATGCCCAGCAGTATTCTGTCTCATTATTGTCAATCCACACACTTTAGCAAACTTGTAAGAAGTCAGAATGTGATTGAATTCTCTGAGTGCACAATGCTATTCATATGAATTAAGAAAAATGTGGTGACGGTGTCACTTCTGATTTGAAGTTTGAAATTCTTTGAGACCGAGTGTGAACGTATCATGAGACACTCAAATTTTATAAGACGTATCTCTGCATGAAGAGTTTACATGTTCCTGCAGTATCTAATTCTGAGCGAATATTTTAATTATGTTTGTGGTATACAAGTTCAGTTGTTGCATTGAAGAAGGGTGCAATTCTTCTGAAGTCATTCAAAATGAAATCATGAATAAATTTATTCCATTCTTGTTAGATAACTCAAACATTGACATATTGCAAATTCACTGTGTTTCACACGCAGAAAGTTTTAACTCACTCGCTTTGGAAACGAAGCAGGAGGGCAGTTAAATTAAAGCAGGAGAGTTATCCTGCCCTTTCCTGCCCTGATTTATTGACTGCAGTATTGACTGCAGGACACCGGCCCAAGATGTTGATATCCGCCTCAACTACGTAGATTGGGACTTCCGGTTGCGGCGATGCTCAGCTAAGCCGCACGTTTCGGCGGCGGCGATGCTCAGCTAAGCCGCACGTTTCGGCGGCCCCAGCTCCGACGGACTTTCGGGCTCTTTTTGAGAGCCCCAACGGGAATTTTGTTTTGACAAAACCCGGTGTGGGGTGAAGAAATAAGGAGTCCCCCCCGCAGTGTGCAGGAAAAAGATCGGTGGCGGTGGCCAGATCACGAAGGATCCTCGAGGGCAGCGGCAGAGAAAAGAAGGAAGCAAGATGGCGTCGGAGGGAGGCCAGGCGACATGGGGACCGGATCAGGATGAATTCCTCAGAAGGTGTGTGGAGGAGTTAAAAAAAGGTGGTGCTGGCCCCGATGTTGCTGGCAATCGATGGGTGCAAAGAAACACAAAAGGCCCAGGCGATAGAGCTCCGTGTGGTGAAGGAGAAGGTAACTGAAAACGAGGATGAGATCCTGGGCCTAGCGGTCAAAATGGAGACGCACGAGGCGCTACATAAGAAGTGCATCGAAAGAATTGAAGTCCTGGAAAATAGATCAAGGAGAAAGAACCTCCGGATCCTGGGTCTCCCCGAGGGAGTGGAGGGAGCTGACGGCGGGGCTTATGTGAGCACGATGCTACATTCGCTAATGGGAGCTGAGGCCCCCTCGGGACCCTTGGAGGTGGAAGGGGCTCACCGGGTCCCTGCGAGGAGACCAAAGGCTGGAGAACCACCAAGGGCGATGGTCGTGAGATTTCACCGCTTCAATGACCGAGAGGTTGTTTTGAGCTGGGCCAAGAAGGTACGGAGTAGCAGATGGGAGAATGCGGTGATACGAGTGTATCAGGACTGGAGCGCGGAGGTGGCGAGAAGGAGAGCGAGTTTCAATCGAGCCAAGGAGATGCTGCATAAGAAGAAAGTAAAGTTTGGGATGCTGCAGCCTGCGCGATTATGGGTCATGTACCACGATAGACTCTATAATTTTGAAACGTCGGAAGAAGCATGGACTTTCATCCAAAAAGAGAAACTGGACCAGAACTGAGGGACTGATGTTGGGGGGGAAACGACAATGTTGATGTATAGAAATATAAATTGGGGAAAGGGTGGTTCACTGTATCGGGACGGTCTTTGACGGGGGGGACACTGAGAAATGTGGGCGCCGGTAGGGAAAAAGGGACATAGGTGGGGGATGGGGAATGGGAACGGGGCTGTAGGGGGAGCTGCGCCATAGGGGGCGGGACGGTTTTAGGAAAGCGCGGGTCTTTTCCCGCGCTAGAGAGATGATGGCGGGAAGACAGGCGCAAGGAGGATGGGAGTTCCACACACGGGGGGGGGGGGTCAAGGAGAGAGCGGGAGAAGCCGGGGTCAGTTGAAGTCAGCTGACTTTCGGAAGCAATATGGGGGGGGTAGCCATGCTAGATGGGGATCTAGCGGGGGGGGGCGGGGGATAACTGGGTTGCTGCTGCTGGGATCGAGAGGGAGCTGGTAAAAGAAGAGGTGGTCGGGGTGGGAATGCGCCGCCTGGGGGACTGGTGGGTGCGTGGGACCTGGCCCCCCCCCCCCAATCCAGCTGATCACGTGGAACGTGAGAGGCCTAAATGGGCCGATTAAGAGGGCCCGAGTGTTCGCGCACTTAAAAGGACTGAAGGCAGACGTGGCCATGCTTCAGGAGACGCACCTGAAGGTGGCGGATCAAGTTAGGTTAAGGAAAGGATGGGTGGGACAGGTGTTCCACTCGGGGCTGGACGCAAAGAATAGAGGGGTGGCTATATTGGTGGGGAAACGGGTGTCGTTCGAGGCTAGGAATATAGTAGTGGACAACGGTGGCAGATATGTGATGGTGAGTGGCAGATTGCAGGGAATGGAGGTCGTGCTGGTAAATGTATATGCCCCGAACTGGGACGATGCGGGATTTATGAAGCGGATGCTGGGACATATCCCGGACCTGGAGGTAGGAAACTTGGTAATGGGAGGGGGGGGGATTTCAATACCGTGCTGGACCCAGGGTTAGATAGATCTAGATCCAGGACCGGAAGAAGGCCGGCAGCGGCCAAGGTGCTTAGGGGGTTTATGGACCAAATGGGGGAGTGGATCCGTGGAGATTTGCTAGGCCGCTGGCCAAAGAGTTCTCCTTTTTCTCCCATGTCCATAAGGTATACTCCCGGATAGATTTCTTTGTTTTGGGTAGGTCACTGATTTCGAGGGTGGAAGGAACGGAGTACTCGGCCATAACTGTTTCAGACCATGCCCCGCACTGGGTGTATCTGGAACTAGGAGAGGAGAGGGAACAGCGCCCACTCTGGCGACTGGATGTGGGATTATTGGCGGATGAGGGAGTCTGTGGAAGGGTGCGGGGATGTATCGAAAGGTACCTGGAGGCCAATGATGATGGGGAGGTCCAAGTGGGGGTAGTATGGGAAGCGCTGAAGGCGGTGGTCAGGGGAGAGTTGATCTCCATCAGGGCTTACAAGGGGAAAACAGAGGCCAAAGAGAGGGAGAGATTACTGGGGGAGATTTTGAGTGTGGATAAAAGATATGCGGAGGCCCCGGACGAAGGACTATATAGGGAGAGGTGAAGACTCCAGACGGAGTTTGACCTGCTGACCACAGGGAAGGCAGGGGCACAGTGGAGGAAGGCACAGGGGATGAGATGCGAGTATGGGGAAAAGGCGAGTCGGCTGCTGGCCCACCAGCTTTGTGAGAGGATAGCGGCGAGGGAAATAGGGGGAGTTAGGGATGAAACGGGAACTACGGTGCGGAGTGAAGGGAAGGTAAATGAGGTGTTTAAGACCTTTTATGAGAGGTTATATAGGTCTCAACCCCCGGAGGGAAAAGAGGGGATGCAGCAGTTTCTGGACCAACTAAGGTTCCCGAAGGTGGAGGAGCAGGAGGTGGCAGGCCTGGGGGCGCCAATTGGGGTGGACGAGGTGACTAAAGGGCTGGGGAACATGCAGGCAGGGAAGGCCCCGGGACCAGACGGGTTCCCGGTGGAATTTTATAGGAAATAAGTGGACTTGCTGGCCCCGCTGCTGGCAAGAACCTTTAACGAGGCCAGAGAAGGGGGGACTCTACCCCCGACAATGTCGGAGGCGACGATATCACTAATCCTGAAGCGAGATAAAGATCCGCTGCAATGCGGGTCTTATAGGCCTATCTCGCTCCTGAATGTGGACGCCAAGTTGCTGGCAAAAGTGCTGACAATGAGGATAGAGGATTGTGGCCCGGGGGTGGTGCACGAAGACCAGACAGGGTTTGTAAAGGGGAGACAATTGAATGTCAACGTGCAACGGCTATTGGGGGTGATAATGATGCCCCCAGCAGAGGGGGAGGCAGAGATAGTGGCAGCAATGGATACAGAGAAGGCATTTGATAGGGTACAGTGGGAGTACTTATGGGAGGTGCTGAGGAGGTTTGGGTTCGGGGAGGGGTTTGTCAGTTGGGTTAAACTCCTCTATGGGGCCCCAGTGGCAAGTGTAGTCACAAATCGGCAAAGAACGGAGTATTTTTGGTTACATAGGGGAACAAGGCAGGGGTGCCCTCTGTCCCCATTACTGTTCGCGTTGGCAATTGAACCACTGGCCATAGCGCTGAGAGACTCTAGGAAATGGAGGGGGGTGGTTAGAGGTGGAGAGGAACACCGAGTGTCACTCTACGCAGATGACCTCCTGCTGTATGTGGCGGATCCAGTGGGGGGGATGACAGAGGTTATGCAGATATTGAGGGAGTTTGGAGACTTTTCGGGATATAGGCTTAACATGGGAAAGAGTGAGCTTTTCGTAATACACCCTGGGGACCAGAGTAGAGGGATAGATGGCCTGCCGCTACGGAGGGCGGAAAGAAACTTCCGATATTTGGGGATTCAGATAGCCAGGAGCTGGGGAACTTTACACAAACTCAATCTGACTCGGCTGGTGGAGCAGAGGGAAGAGGATTTCAAAAGGTGGGATATGCTGCCGCTGTCACTGGCGGGCAGAGTGCAGGCGATTAGGATGATGGTCCTCCCAAGGTTTCTATTTGTGTTTCAATGTCTCCCCATCTTGATCACTAAGGCCTTTTTTAAGAAAATAGATAGGAGCATTATGAGCTTCGTGTGGGCAGGGAAGGCCCCGAGGGTAAGGAGGGGGTTCCTGCAACGTAGCAGGGACAGAGGGGGACTGGGTTGCCGAATTTAGGCGACTATTACTGGGCAGCCAATGTGGCGATGATCCGCAAGTGGATGATAGAGGGGGAGGCGTGGAAGAGGCTGGAGATGGCGTCCTGTAAAGGAATGAGCTTAAAAGCGCTGGGGACGGCGCCGCTACCGCTCTCCCAGGAAAGGTTTACCACGAACCCAGTGGTGGCGGCAACATTAAGTATCTGGGGGCAATGGAGGTGACAGAAGGGTGTGTTGGGAGCCTCGGTGTGGTCCCCGATCAGGAACAACCATAGGTTTGCCCCAGGAAGGTTGGACGGAGGGTTCCAGAGCTGGCACCGGGCAGGAATTAGGAGAGTGGGAGACTTATTTATAGATGGGACGTTTGCGAGCTTGGGAGCGCTAGAGGAAAAGTATGAGCTGCCTCCGGGGAATATCTTTAGGTATATGCAGGTGAGGGCGTTCACGAGACAACAGGTGAGGGAATTTCCGCTGCTCCCGACACACGGGATCCAGGATAGAGTGCTTTCGGGGGTGTGGGTCGGGGAGGGCAAAGTGTCCGAAATATACTGGGAGATGAGAGAAGAGGGGGAGGGGCTGGTAGAAGAGCTGAAAGGAAAATGGGAAGAAGAGCTCGGGGAGGAGATTGAGGAGGGCTTGTGGGCTGATGCCCTAAGTCGGGTAAATTCCTCTTCCTCGTGTGCCAGGCTTAGCCTGATCCAATTTAAGGTGCTGCATAGAGCACACATAACGGGAGCGAGGTTGAGCAGGTTCTTCGGAGTGGAGGACAGGTGCGGGGGAAGCCCGGCGAACCACACACATATGTTTTGGTCGTGTCCAGCACTGGAGGAGTATTGGAGGGGAGTGGCAAGAGTGATCTCGAAGGTGGTGAAGGTCCGGGTCAAGCCAGGCTGGGGGTTAGCTATATTTGGGGTAGCGGATGAGCCGGGAGTGCAGGAGGCGAAAGAGGCCGATATTGTGGCCTTTGCGTCCCTGGTAGCCCGGCGAAGGATTTTACTCGTGTGGAAGGAAGCGAAACCCCCCTGCGTGGAGGCCTGGATAAACGATATGGCGGGGTTCATAAAACTGGAGCGGATGAAGTTTGCGCTGAGAGGATCGGCTCGGGTTCTCCAGGCGGTGGCAACTGTTCCTTGACTATCTAGCGGAACGTTAGGGGAAAATAGATAGCCAGCAGCAGCAGCCGAGAAAGAGGGGGGGGGGGGGAGGGAGGAAAGGGGGGCGGGGGGGAAGAGAGGGGGGGGCAAACTTGTTTTTGTTCTAGTTGGGGTGGAGGGGGGGGGGAGCACCATTTCTTGTTACTTTGTTAGTTCACTACTTTATTTAAACAATGTTATCTATTAGTTATTGTGTTACCGTTTTTGTTGATTTGTAAGGGGGAAAAATTGTGTTTGAAAACTTTAATAAAATATATATTTTTTTAAACCACGTAGATTGGGCTTGGACGATGTCCGAATCCATTTACCTAAGCCAGTCTAACGATGGCTTCCCTGCCGGGAAAAATCAGGTGGCAACAACAATTAGAAAAAGAAGAGAGCGAACTGAGCCTCCCCTTCCAGAGCACTAACATTGTGCCAAGACCGTTCCTCTGGGTATCTGTTAGCAGCCTCCTGCTGCCTGATGTTAACAGCTGGTCAGCCACTTCCTGCTGGCTTTCCAGCAATTTTAGTTTTACTTCTGCTGCCAGATAGTCAACTGTTAGATTTTCCACTTTTCCGCTTGGGTATCAAGAGCAGACCTATGATCTCCAACATCCTATTTGTACAGTATTACGCAGCCACTTTGAACAATGGGGTTCTTCCTGTGCTTTGGGTTAGAATGGGGATCAGAACACATACGAGAAGAGTGGAGCCAGATGTGAGCCTTGGTTTCTCCAGAGGCAGCAGTTGTGTTGAATTTGGTTCATACCCATGTCACATCTTTAACTACCTCATCTTTGCACTCACTAGGTATTGTGACTGCACTATCATGGCCAGCCTCACTATTGACTGTTGCCAATGTTATCGACAATCCCTGGGGAGTCTGCCTCAGTCGTTCAGCTGAGGTTGGAAAACATCTGGCCCAGGTGCTACTGAGCAGACAACAGGTAACTGGTGTATTTCATGTTGGGTTACGTAACGTGACAGATTTATGAAAATGAGCAAACACAAATTCTCTAAATTTGCCAAAGCATTAATTAGTTAAATTATTGAAGTAAAATGCACCCAGCAACCAATGTAGAAAACACCAGCACTTTGTTATTCTCCACTGTTTCTTCCTTCCTCCCTTTTGAAAGTTTTGGTTTCCTCTTTCAAGCACAGTTCCATACTTTATGTCCAGTATGTCACCCACGTGGCTATTAATTTTGACTGAGTACTGATTGACAAGTTATTCAACTGTCCAAACCAGCCACCTACAGACATACACTCATTATGGGGTCACTTTGTAGCCAGCAAGCAGCAGTCATACATAATGTTTTGTGCAATGAAGTATCTCAAAGCTCTACACCGAGACAAGAAACAGGCTGAGCAGTGAATTGAGTTATTGGTGTTAACTGAAGACGTGGCTAAGAAGGGGGTACAGTGAACTGGGAAGGTTTAGTGTGAGACTTTGTGTTGGGCCAAGGCAGATAAAAGGTGTACCACTGAGGTTGATGCAGGAAGAGGGGCGAGTGCAAAGAGTGAAGGGAACACATTGTTGGAATTTCCGGAGGTAAGGCGTGTTAAGGATTCACGGGGGCTTGTAGATGGACAAGAATATTGAATATGATAAGGCAGCACGGTGGCGCAGTGGTAGCACTGCAGTCTCACGGCGCCGAGGTCCCAGGTTCGATCCCGACTCTGCGTCACTGTCCGTGTGGAGTTGGCACATTCTCCCCGTGTCTGCGTGGGTTTCACCCCCACAACCCAAAGATGTGCAAGGTAGGTGGATTGAACACGCTAAATTGCCCCTTAATTGGAAAAAATGAATTGGGTACTCTAAATTTATTTTTTTAAAATAAATAAATATTGAATATGATAGATTGGGGGATGGAGAGCCAAAGGAGGTTGAAAATGGAACAGGACATCTTGTGGGATAGGATGTGGGTGCTGTACATTTGGACAACTTGCGGTTTATGCATGATGGAACTCGAGAGGCTGGCAGGGCGAGCAATAGAGTAATTGAATTTTGAATTCTAGAAACCATGGACTTCAGTTGCAACAGTAATGGGGGTGAGATGAAGGCGGATGTAGAAATGGACATTCTTAGTGGTGGTTAGCATGTGGAGTTTGAAGCTCAGTTCTGAATCAAACAGGATACTGAGGTTGTGCCTCTCAAGTATATATAAAACAGTGGATCCTTGTGCTTATGAATAATATTGCCACAGGAAAGAATGTAAACAAGGAAAACGAGGAGGCAAAGGATATTTGATTTCCTGGACTCCGCTGCGCTACTGGACTACACCGTGATGCCTTGGCTACATTAACTCTACTCTGCAACTTGGTTTCTCCCCAGTGTGAAGTAATTTGTGCAATCCTGTTGTGTCATCACCCATATTGTTACCTGAGAGCCTCAGTATTGTGCCTTAGTGCATTGCTGGCTTATCACTATGCTACTGTGTTGGTCCTAAATAAAAATACGCTTTCACCCGACCTGAATTTCATTTTCCCCACTATCTTCTGGGTGTTACTGTGACCTCCAACTTTGCTACCATTTCCTACTCCAGTTATATTCTTTTCCACTATTTCAATACATGGTGTGCTTTTGCAGGCTCTGTTTGAGAATTTTCACTCTATGCTGACCTAGTTCTTGTCTATTCCTGCTCATTTTCATCTTGTTCTGGATGCTTACACGCTGCTAAACAATCTTAGCTCTGCTACTATCTACTTGCTTCCTTTGGCCACTGACCACGTATGCTTCAGAACTCGTAACATTGCTGCGCCAGTTTGGGCTGGCGCCTTGAGCCCTTTCTGCTGTTCTTGACCTTGTGTGCTCCTTATTCTTAATTAATTTTATGGGATGTGGCCATCAGCATTTATTGCCTATCCCTGGTTGCCCTTCAGAAGTTGGTGGTGAGCTGCCTTCTTGAACCACTGCAGGCTCTGAGCTCCATGTACCTCCACTGTGCTGTTGGGGAGGGAGTTCCAGGATTTTGACCCAGTGACAGTGAAGGAAAGGCGATATATTGCCAAGTCGAGGTGGTGAGTGACGTGGAGGGGAACCTGCAGGTGGTGGGGTTCCCAGATATCTGCTGCTTTTGTCCTTCCTGATGGTAGTGGTCGTGGGTTTGGAAGGTGCTGCCTAAGGAACCTTGGTGAGTTCCTGCAGTGCATCTTGTATATGGTGCACACGGCTGCCACTGTTCGTTGGTGGTGGAGGGATTGAATGTTTGAGGGGTAGCAATCAAGCCGGCTGCTTTGTCCTGGATGGTGTCAAGGAAAAATGAGGAGAGGCAATATAAACTGAGTGATACAATTTTAAAGGGAATGCATGCAACAGGAGCTCGGCAGCATTCAGGTTTGAGCTGACAAAAGGCGAGTAACATTTATGCCACACAAGTGTCAGCCATGACCATAATTCCATGGCATTACTATCACTGAATCTTCCATCATCAATATCCTGGGGGTCACTATTGATCAGAACCATTATTGAATCAGCCATATGGTTAGGTGGATTGGCTCTGCTAAATTTACCCTTAATTTCTAAAGGCGAGTTGGGGGTTAAGGAAATAGGGCAGGGATGGGGCCTGGGCCTGAGGGTTGGTCCAGACTCAATGGGCCGAATGGCCGCCTCCTGCACTGAACGGATTCTATATAAACATTGTGATCACAAAGGTAGGTCAGATGCTGAGAATTCTGTGGCAAGTAATTATCAAAGCCTGATCACCATCTATAAAGCATAAGTCAGGAGTGTAGTGCAATACTTCCCACATGCGTGGATGAATGAAGCTCCAAATATACTCAAGAAGCTCACCACCATCCAGGACAACGCAACACCATCCAGGACAACGTAACTTGCTTGATTGGCAGCCAGTCCACAACCAGAAATATGATGCAGTCCAGCAACTCATTGAGCCTTCCAGAGAAATACCTGCCAAGCATATTGACCTGTATCACCTCGACAGACCTGGGGCAGCTGATAAGGTCTTTCAACCCATTCTCCCTGTTCCCCATGTCAAATTACACTTTCGGGCATTGATCACCATTTCTTCATCGACACAAGGCAAACATTAACATTAACACATTAACATTACATTACAGCGCAGTACAGGCCCTTCGCCCCTCGATGTTGCGCCGACCTGTGAAACCACTCTAAAGCCCATCTGCACTATTCCCTTATTGTCCATATGTCTATCCAATGACCATTTGAATGTCCTTGGTGTTGGCGAGTCCACTACTGTTGCAGGCAGGGCATTCCACGCCCTTGCTACTCTCTGAGTAAAGAACCTACCTCTGACATCTGTTTTATATCTTTCTCCCCTCAATTTAAAGGTATGTCCCCTCGTGCTGGACATCACCATCCGAGGAAAAAGGCTCTCACTGTCCACCCTATCCAATCCTCTGATAATCTTGTATGCCTCAATTATCTCACCTCTTAACCTTCTCTCTAACGAAAACAGCCTCAAGTCCCTCAGCCTTTCCTCATAAGATCTTCCCTCCATACCAGGCAACATTCTGGTAAATCTCCTCTGCACCCTTTCCAATGCTTCGACATCCTTCCTATAATGCGGCGACCAGAATTGCACGCAATACTCCAAATGCGGCCGCACCAGAGTGTTGTATAGCTGCAACATGACCTCATGGCTCCTAAAACTCAATCCCTCTACCAATAAAAGCTAACACACCGTACGCCTTCTTAACAACCCTCTCAACCTGGGTGGCAACTTTCAGGGATCTATGTACATGGACACCGAGATCACTGTTCATCCACACTGCCAAGAATCTTACCATTAGCCCAGTACTCTGTCTTCCTGTTATTCCTTCCAAAATGAATCACCTCACACTTTTCTGCATTAAACTCCATTTGCCACCTCTCAGCCCAGCGCTGCAGCTTATCTATGTCCCTCTGTAACTTGTAACATCCTTCCGCACTGTCCACAACTCCACCGACTTTAGTGTCATCTGCAAATTTACTCACCCATCCTTCTACGCCCTCCTCCAGGTCATTTATAAAAATGACAAACCGTGGCCCCAAAACAGATCCTTGTGGTACACCGCTAGTAACTGGACTCCAGTCGGAACATTTCCCATCAACCACCACCCTTTGTCTTCTTCCAGCTAGCCAATTTCTGATCCAAACTGCTAAATCACCCTGAATCCCATGCCTCCATATTTTCTGCAGTAGCCTACCATGGGGAACCGTATCAAACGCTTTACTGAAATCCATACACACCACATCAACTGCTTTACCCTCATCCACCTGTTTGGTCACCTCAAAGAACTCTATAAAGGTTTGTGAGGCACGACCTACCCTTCACAAAACCGTGTTGACTATCTCTAATCAAATTATTCCTTTCCAGATGATTATACATCCTATCTCTCATAAACCTTTCCAAGATTTTTCCCACAACAGAAGTAAGGCTCACTGGTCTACAGTTACCGGGGTTATCTCTACTCCCCTTCTTGAACAAGGGGACAACATTTGCTATCCTCCAGTCTTCTGGCACTATTCCTGTAGACAAAGATGACTTAAAGATCATGGCCAAAGGCTCAGCAATCTCCTCCCTAGCTTCCCAGAGAATCATAGGATAAATCTCATCCGGCCCAGGTGACTTATCTATTTTCACACTTTCCAGAATTGCTAACACCTCCTCCTTATGAACCTCAAGCCCTTCTAGTTTAGTAGCCTGAACCTCAGTATTCTCCTTGACAGCATTGTCTTTTTCCTGTGTGAATACTGACGAAAAATATTCATTTAGCACCTCTCCTATCTCCTCGGACTCCAAGCACAACTTCCCACTACTGCCCTTGACTGGCCCTACTCTTACCCTAGTCATTCTTTTATTCCTGACATATCTATAGAAAGCTTTAGGGTTATCCTTGATCCTACCTGCCAAAGACTTCTCATGTCCCCTCCTGGCTCTTCTTAGCTCTCTCTTTAGGTCCTTCCTAGCTAACTTGTAACTCTTGAGTGCCCTAACTGAACCTTCATGTCTCATCTTTACATAAGTCTCCTTCTTCCTCTTGACAAGTGTTTAGACTGCTTTGGTAAACCACAGTTCCCTTATTCGACCACTTCCTCCCTGCCTGACAGGTACATACTGATCAAGGACACGCAGTGGCTGTTCCTTGAACAAGCTCCACATTTCCATTGTGCCCATCCCCTGCAGTTTTCCTCTCCATCCGATGTATCCTAAGTCTTGCCTCATCGCATCGTAATTACCTTTCCCCCAGATATAACTCTTGCCCTGCGGTATATACCTATCCCTTTCCATCACTAAAGTAAACGTAATCGAATTGTGATCACTATCACCAAAGTGCTCACCTACCTCCAAATCTAACACCTGTCCTGGTTCATTACCCAGTACCAAATCCAATATGGCCTCGCCTCTCGTTGGCCTATCTACATATTATGTCAAGAAACCTTCCTGCACACATTGGACAAAAACGGACCCACAAACTATAGCGTTTCCAGTCAATATTTGGAAAGTTAAAGTCCCCCATAACAACTAACTTCCCTGTTGCTTTCACTCCTATCCAGAATCATCTTTGCAATCCTCTCCTCTACATCTATGGAACTTTTCGAAGGCCTATAAAAAACCCCTAACAGGGTGACCTCTCCTTTCCTGTTTCTAACCTCAGCCCATACTACCTCAGTAGACGAGTCCTCATCAAACGTCCTTTCTGCCACCGTGATACTGTCCTTGACTAACAATGCCACCCCTCCCCCTCTTTTACCACCTTCCCTGAGCTTACTGAAATATCTAAATCCTGGCACCTGCAACAACCATTCCTGTCCCTGCTCTATCCATGTCTCCGAAATGGCCACAACATCGAAGTCCCAGGTACCAACCCATGCTGCAAGTTCACCCACCTTATTCCGGATGCTCCTGGCATTGAAGAACACACACTTTAAACCACCTTCCTGCCTGCCAGTACACTCTTGCAACTTTGAAACCCTACTCATGACCTCACTACTCTCAACCTCCTGTATACTGGAGCTACAATTCAGGTTCCCAAGCCCCTGCTGAACTAGTTTAAACCCTCCCGAAGAGCATTAGCAAATTTCCCCCCCAGAATATTGGTACCCCTCTGGTCCAGGTGCAGACCATCCCATTTGTAGAGGTCCCACCGACCCCAGAATGAGCCCCAATTATCCAGAAATCTGAAACCCTCCCTCCTGCACCATCCCTGTAGCCACGTGTTCAACTCCTCTCTCTCTCTATCCCTCGTCTCGCTATCACGTGGCACAGGTAACAACCCAGAGATAATAACTCTGTTTGTCCTAGATCTAAGTTTCCGCCCTAGCTCCCTGAATGCCTGCCTTACATCCCCATCCCTTTTCCTACCTATGTCGTTGGTACCTATGTGGACCACGACTTGGGGCTGCTCCCCCTCCCCCTTAAGGATCCCGAAAACACGATCCGAGACATCACGCACCCTGGCACCTGGGAGGCAACACCCCAACCGTGAGTCTCTCTCGTTCCCACAGAATCTCCTATCTATCCCCTAACTATGGAGTCTCCAATGACTAATGCTCTACTCCTCTCCCCCCTTCCCTTCTGAGCAACAGGGACAGACTCTGTGCCAGAGACCTGTACCCCATGGCTTAACCCTGGTAAGTCCCCCCCTCCACAACGGTATCGAAAGTGGTATACTTGTTACTAAGGGGAACGGCCACAGGGGATCCCTGTACTGACTGCTTCCTCCCAGCCCCTCTCACCGTTCCCATCTATCTTTATTCTTCAGAGTAACTACATCCCTGAAGCTTCTATCTATGACCAACTCTGCCTCCCGAATGATCCGAAGTTCATCCAGCTCCAGTTCCCTAACGCGGTTTCTGAGGAGCTGGAGATGGGTGCACTTCCCACAGATGAAATCAGCAGGGACACTGACGGCGTCCCTCACCTCAAACATTCTGCAGGAGGAACATTGCACTACCTTCCCTGTCATCCCCTCTAGATAAAAAAAAAAGAAAGAAAGAGCTTACCTGTTATTCACTCCCCTTCTCAGCAAGCACTCACTCAGCAATCTCTGCGCCCCGCACGATAACACCTGACAAGAGCTCCTCCGCAAACCACCTCCAAGTTAGGGTGAGCACACGGACGTATGCAAATTTCCCCTGCAACGGCCAATCAGCAGCTCTGCTCTACTGCCCTCTGCTGGATCTGGCACCTCTAACTAGCAACATCGCAGAAGCCCTTTCACCACAAGACAGTGGTGCTTGAAGAAGGTAATTCGCTGTCACTTTCTCAGGGCAATTGTAGATGGACAATAAATGCCTGCTGTACAGTGGTGCCAACAACCTGATTAACTTTGTTTCAATTACACCTGCCCATTTTACCATATCATTCAACCTCACCAACCCACCTCTTTATCATAACCCTTAATTCCACCAACCCTTAATTGCACCATATTCCTAATCTCAGCCTTTCTCACCATATCCTTGAATTCCTTCTTTCTCTGCGAATACAGCTAATCTTTTGTCCAAGTGAACCCTTTTGCATTTTGATGACCTTACCTGACTACATGTTCCATAACTCTGTCAGCATTTGAAAATCAATGTTTCCCATGACTTGCACTGATGTCCTTTTTTTAAATTGGTCCTGCAATTGCACCTGCAATTTGAACCCTTCTTTGCAATAAGCAAGTTAGCTGGATCAAATTTGTCAAGTTTCCCAGTGTTTCCAATATCTAGCTATTTCTGAAGGAACATTTTACCCAACTTAGTTAATTGTCAACAAAAAAAGGCGAACTGTTCTGCACCTCTGACATGCAGAACAATCTGAACCTGACCTCGCCAGCACCCCTCCACAAAAATCTACTTCCTCTGTGCACACTTTATTCAAAGACCTGTCAGCCTGTTCTATTACTGCAGTCTGAGCTCTGTAATACATTGAATGAAGCACTTTTTGTGGAGTATAGTTTCACACATGATTAGTGAATGAGAAAATGTACTTTCTCACATTCATTGCCAATGACAATTGTTCTCCTTTCATGTCGCGGTTGAGCCAAATTAATAGAAAATGTGTTTCATCTTGAGTGTACCCCAAGTGAACAGACTGCTATACACACACTGCTTTGTTCTTGTGCTCACTTATAGGTACTTGATAACCACAATGTGACAATGATGCAAAATGTATTTCTCAAGAGGCTGACAGCGCACCTTCAAAGGCTTGATATTAATAAGATAACTTTCTCACCTTCCCCCTTTATTGATATTTTCCACAGGGCAAGAGACCAGTCACTTTGGTTGGCTTTAGTCTTGGAGCACGGGTGATTTACTTCTGTCTTCAGGAGCTCCTTCAAGAGAAAGGTACACAACGGTTTCTTCCTACACAACATTCACTGATGAAATAAAAAGAAATGGAACTCGCTGAAAATTGCTCGTCAGTTAAATTGGTAGTTGGAAGAGGAAGGGGCTTCCAGTTTCACGTGGGACTTGAATAGTATTTTCCCGTCAGGCTGGAGATGCCCCTTCTATAGAAAAATGAGGACAAACCAGATAGGAAATATAGGATCTGATTTCCATACAATAGATGCAGGGAGAATGTAGCCATCAATATAAGATGGTCCCTAAGAAATCCAATAGGGAATTCAGAAGAAACCTCTTTACCCAAAGAGTGCTGAGAATGTGGACCAGGTAAGGGTGACAAGTTTCCTTGCCTCAAGGACATTAGTGAACCAGATGGGTTTTTACAACAATCGACAATGGTCTCATGGTCATCATTAAACTTCTTAATTCCAGATTTTTATTGAATTCAAATTTCACCATCTGTCATGGTGGGATTTGAACCCACGTCTCCAGAGCATTCCCCTGGGTCTCTCGATTACTAATCCAGTGATAATACTAGTATGCCACCACCTCCATATTTGCTTGTCTGTCTTCTCCTTAAATGCATGTACCCTGTTCACTTCAACCAGTACCTGTGACTCCAGACCCAGAGCAATGTGGTTGACTCTTAATTGCCCGGTGATATGACCGAGCAAGTCACTCAGTTCATAGACAATCAGGGATGGACAATAAATACTGTCCCAGCCGGTGACGCCCACATCCTCTGATCAAATAAAAAGAAGGGGCTAGAGAGTTACAATGGTCAATTTAGATGAGGAAAGATGGGAGGCTCTCATGGAGCATAAGTGCAGGCATGGACTGGTTGCGCCAAATATCTTGTTTCTGTGCTATATATCCAATGGAATATGTATGTAACCTATGCAATTTATCCTAGTTAGTCCTACAGAGGAGTTTCCACTGTTCGATAAGGAATCTCAACTGAAACATTAACCTGCTGTGTATTTCATTGTACAATTTTCAAAGCTCAATGCGATTTCATAGAATTTATTTTTGCACAGTTAAATAAAGTGTTCTGACGTCCGATCTTTAGTAACTATCTTTGTGATGTGAATTAAAAACATTCAACCCAATTTTCACCACAGAGGCAGGAAGCTCAAATCAGGAAATGCTCTGACTCAGCAGATCTGTCTCCATGGAAACAACCCCCAGCGATATATAAGAACGTTTTTATCTCGGGTGAGGGGGGGAAAGAACGTTTTTATCTCGGGGGGGGGGGGGGGCTGTTGCTGGGGGCTGTGGAGATGGGGAAAGGCAGAGACGTGGTCAAGTTGGGTCTGCCGACTATGGAGGCAGCCAAGGAGGCTGGCAAATACTGAAATGGGCTAGTTAGAAAGACTGCTTTTGTTCGCTGAGACGTTTGCCAAGTTTTGCAAAAGTTCATTAGACCCTCTAGCCTACACTCCATATACCCCCTTGGCACCTTGCACTCCCACCCACCTCCATGCTGCCTCATACCCCCATGTTGCATCATTCCCCCACCATGCCACCTCATGCCTCCCATGTTACCTGCAGAGCTACTACTCTGGTATCCACTGTGGCCAGACCTCAGTGGAGATGAAAAATAATTAAACTTCTAACAATCTAAGAAGAGAACTCTCATACGCACTTGAAACAGAGAAAATAAATCTCATTCTTGAAACCCAGAAAAAGAGTTTGAATCCCTCCAGATGGTCAAACTGTTATAAAACAAGCTACTATTCAGTAGCTACATCAAAAACTGCTGATGTTTTAATTCAGAGGGGAGGTGAGAAAGCATATTTTAAAAACCAAAGAGGGATTATGAGAAATGACTGGCAGCCAACAGAAAAGAGAATCTCAAAGTCTTCAATAGGCACGTAAATAGTACCAGGGTGGTAAAAGGAGGGGTAGGACAAATTAGGGACCTAAAATAGAATTTACACATGGAGGCAGGGAGTAAGGCTGAGGTATTAAATTAACACTTTGCATTTGTCTTTACCAAAGAGGTAAATGTTATCCAGGCCATGGTGACTAGAAGAGTCCAAAATTGATTAGGAGGAAGTGTTGGATAGACTGTCAGTACTTAAATTTGATAAGGCACTGTGATGAGATGCATTTAAGGATATCGAAGGAAGTGAGAGTGGAAATTACAGGAACACTGGCCATAATCTTTCAGTCTTCCCTAGACTCAGGGATGTGCCAGAGGACTGGAGAATTGCAAACATTACGCCCTTATTCAAGAAAGGTTGTAAGGATAAGCCCACCAATTGTAGATCAGTCAGATTAACTTCACTTGGGGAGGCTTGTAAAACAATTATTCAGGATAGAGTTAGTAGTCTCATGGAAAATTGTGGGTTGATTAGGGAGAGCAGCATGAATTTCTAAAGGGGGAATAATGTTCCACTAATGAGCTGGAGTTTTTTGAAAAGATAACAGAAAGGGTCAAGGATGATAATGCTGTTGATGTGGTGTACGTGGATTTTTGAAAGACATTCGATACAGTGCCACATCAGACTTGTGAGAAAAATTATAGCTCATGGAATAAAAGGGATATACAAAATTGGCTGAGTAATACCGGAGAATAATGGTTAATGGATATCTTTCGGGCTGGAGGAATGTTTGTAGTGGTGTCCCCCAGGGGATCCATATTGGAACCCTTGCTTTTTCTCATATATATTCATGATCTAAATTGTGATGTACAGGGGACTATTTCAAAGTTTGCAGATGACACAAAACTTGGGATCATTGTAAACTGTAAGTAAGACAATGGAACTTCAAAAGTCGTATAACTTCAACAGACAATATAAAATATGAGGTACAATTCTTAAGGGAGTGTAGGAGCAGAGGGACCTGGATGTATTTTTGTATAGATAATTGAAGGTAATAGGACAGGTGGAGCAAGCAGTTAACAAAGCATACAGGACCGAGTGCTTTAATAGGCTATATAGTACAAGAGCAAGGAGGTTATGCTGAACTTCTACAAGACATTAGTTAGATCTCAACTAGAGTATTATGTTCAGTTCTGAGTGCCACACTGTAGGAAGGAAGTGTATTCATTGGAGAGAGTGCAGAAGAGGTTTACAAGAATGGTTCCAGTTATGAATATAGATTGGAGAGGTTGAGACTGTTCTCCTTGGAGAGAAGAAGGCTAAGAGGAGATTTGATAGAGGATAGGTTCAAAGTCATGAGAGGGCTGAACAGAGTAGATGGGGAGATACTGTTCCCACTCATAAAAGGATTGCGACTGAGAAGGCACAGAGATAAAGTGATTTGCAAATAAAGTAAATGTAATGTGAGAAAAATCGTGTTCATGCATGGGGTATTTCAGCTCTGGATGTGTGGTGGAAGCAGGTTCAATTGAGGCATTCAAGAGAGCATTGTTTCTATTAAAATAATCATCAATGTACAAGGGTATGGAAAAAAGGCAGAGGCGTGGCACGCGGTCATAATGGTCATTTGGAGAGTTGGTGCAGACACATGGGCCGAATGGCCTCCTTCTGCACCATAACAATTCTGTGGCAGCCTCTTCAAAAACTGTCAATCATAATATGAACTCACCCCCCCCTCCCCCTTGGGCTGTGGTAAGTGATTTTGGAATTTTTGAAACTCAACCCAGCATTCATAATGGTCCCAGAAGTAATAAGAACCTTTGAGAAATGTCAACAGTGAAATTCATTAAAACTGCATAAACAGATGGTAATGGCTTTTTCTAAGCTACACCAGACTGCTTGTTACTCTATGCACTCCAGCAGTATGTGTTTGTTTGTATACTCTTGTCAGCTGCAGCTTGTTTTTCATGTTTAAAGAGCTGGGGATTTAAATAACTTTTGAAGATATTTAACAGATCTTACCAATCCTTCAAGAGTGTTTGCATGCCCTCCATAAATTTGTGACTCCCATGCTGCGGGTTAAGGCCCTCGGAACAGGAAAAATGCGGTCTATTTAAACTCAGCACTAATTTGAAATGCCCTGCTGAGTTTGTGCTTCCTGCCTGTGTGATTCACAACCCTCCCTCTGCTGGCAAAAATGGGATCTGGTGGAAATGGGGGTGGGACATCCACATCCAGATCTCACCTATTTTAAAAGGCCTCCAGAGTCAGCCTGACTCTGAAAATCCAGTCCATTGTTTTTCCCGTACCAGCCTCCCCGAACAGGCGCTGAAATGTGGTGACTAGGGGCTTTTCACAGTAACTTCATTTCAAGCCTACTTGTGACAATAAGCGGTTTTCATTTTTTTTTTCATTTTCTGTTGTGTGAATTTAAGACTTTCCACTGGAATGTAATGAATGAAGATTAATTCCGTTCCATTTTTAATATCATTACCTGCTTCCCTCGTATTCCTCCTTCTGGTTCCACTTTGCATATTTCAGAATTAATGCACATGAGCAGCGCCGGCAACTCACAAGCAGTAACACTGTTTACCTTCTCTTTTTAAAAGTTTTTTATTTAAAACAAATTTGTAACATTTCCAGAGAAATCACAGGGCCTATGCAAAGCCCCCCCCCCCCCCGGGTGCTGCTGCCCCCCCGGGTGCTGCTGCTATCGGTTTCCTGCGCCGCTCCCTGAGAGTCCGCAGCGGGACTTCCGGTTGCGGCCATGCCTGGATAGGTCGCACGTTCGGCAGCTCCTGCCGGGAACGGACTTTTGGGCTCTCTAGCGGGGCCCCAACGGCACTTGTTTGACGGCTTCCAGTGTGGGAAGGTGACAGCAAGGTCCCCCTGACAGTATATGGATTGGACCAGGAGTGGAGCGGTGAATAAAGGGATCTTGGAGCAGCGAAAAGTGAGAGGGAGAAAAAGCAAGATGGTGGCGGGTGGAGACCAAGCAGCATGGGCGCAGTGGTCGCAGGAGCAGCAGGGGTTTCTTAAACGCTGCTTTGAGGAGCTGAAAACCGAAATGCTGGCGCCAATGAAGGCGGCGATTGAGAAGCTAGTGGAGACCCAGAAGGCCCAAGGGGCGGCGATCCGAGAGGTGCGGCAAAAAGCCTCGGAGAACGAGGACGAGATCTTGGGCCTGGCGGTGAAGGTGGAGGCACACAAGGCGCTGCACAAGAGGTGGGCGGAAAGATTTGAGGACCTGGAGAATAGGTCGAGGAGGAACAATCTTCGGATTCTGGGTCTCCCTGAAGGAGGAGGGGCCCGATGCCGGGGCATATGTGAGCACGATACTCAATTCGCTGATGGGCGCGGGAGCCTTCCCGAGGCCCCTGGAGCTAGATGGGGCGCACCGGGTCCTGGCAAGGAGACCCAAGGCCAACGAGCCGCCAAGGGCTGTAGTGGTGAGGTTTCACCGCTTTATGGACAGTGAGTGTGTCTTGAGATGGGCCAAGAAAGAGTGGAGCAGCAGGTGGGAGAACACGGAGATCTGAATCTACCAGGACTGGAGTGTAGAGGTGGCCAAGAAGAGAGCTGGCTTTAATCGGGCTAAGGCGGTGCTCCATCGGAAAGGGGTGATGCTGCAGCCAGCGCGATTGTGGGTCACATTCCAGGATCGGCACCACTACTTTGAAACGCCTGAGGAGGCTTGGAGCTTTATACAGACTGAAAAGTTGGACTCAAATTGAGGGTTTGTTGTTGTGGGGGGGATGTTTGCTGTATATGTGGTTTTAACTACGTGTAGGGAATGTTCCCTTGGTTGGGTGCTGGATGAGGATGGGTGAAGGGATTTGATGGGGAGAGTGTGGGCGTCGGTGTTGGAGGGAGGGGAGGCCCGGGGATGGGAAATTGAGGTAAGGCCGCAAAAGGAGCTGTGCCAGAGGGGGCGGGGCCAGCTCAGGAAAGCGTGGGCTTTTTCCCGCGCTAGGGAAGGACGGAGGTGGGGGTCGGGGGGTGGGGAGGGCGGTACTGGAGTTTTATGTGCCATGTTTATGTTGCTGTTATCGTTACTACTATAAAAACTACAAATAACCTGATAAAATGATTTTTTTTAAAAATTAAACACTCCACTTCACAGCCCATCGTAACTATTACATTTCTAAATCCAGATTACGCACATCTGGATATTATTGTTTGAGTACCGGCTCTAACCCATCAACCTCAGCTCTCACTGTGTCCTGTTCTCCCTGTTCTTTCTTATGCTGTTGGTTGCAACATGGATAGCTGTTCTTCTTGTTCCCTTCCAGGTGCTTAAAGACAACCTTTCTCCCAGCACCCAGTGGACAGCACATTGCCCTGTTCTTCAAATTGCGACTGCAGCAAATTCCCCCTTAGACTCCAACCTTTCTATTCTGCTCCTCTTCTCATTCCCCCATACCCTTCCAAACGCCACTGTTCCAAGTTCCTTTGTCTAGCATTCTGACCACACTGCCTGTAGGCCCTCTTTATCCTACAGGCAATGTGTGCAACATTCCTGTTGGTCAGTAAGAGTTTCTGCAGTTCATCCTTCTCTGCTTCAACTAGGTTCTCCCTATCTACCCTTCTGACTTCTGGTCTCACACTCCTCTGAAGCTTATTTTTAATGGTACTGCTTTGTGAGGTGAAAACTCCAGATAATCCAAACCCTTCCCTATGTGTTGGAATATCTATAGCTCATGCTGACGCTCAAGAACTCTAATCCAGAGTGACCCATGGACATTCCTTACAGGTGTGGTCACCTGAAACAGTCTTAATGTCCACAAACTCCCACATTAAGCAGTCCTAACACACCGTCTGTGCTATTAGCTTGTTCATGTATTTAGTCACTGTGCAACAGGTATTTATGCGTTTGCTGATTTAAGTTTTCGTGTACTCAATTATTTTTTTTCCAATTAAGGGGCAATTTAGTGTGGCCAATTACATAACTAACACATCTTTGGGTTGTGAGGGCGATACCCACGCAGGCACGGGGAGAATGGGTAAATTCCACACAGACAGAGATCCGGGGCCGGGATCGAACCTAGGTCCCTAGCATCGTAGGCAGCAAGCTAACCACTGCGCCACCCGAGCTGATTCACGTTTAATCTTTTTTAAAAAAAATTAAATTAGAGTACCCAATTAATTTTTTTCCAATTAAGGGGCAATTTAGCGTGGTCAATCCACTTACCCTGACATCTTTGGGTTGTAGGGACGAAACCCACGCAAACACGGTGGGAATGTGCAAACTCCACACGGACAGTGACCCAGAGCCGGGATCGAACCTGGGACCTCAGCGCCGTGAGGCAGCAGCACTAACCACTGCGCCGCCGTGCTGCACTCCATTTAATCTTAAATTATGATTAACAGTGGATGTAATTTTGATTCTATTGATTACTTCCATTACTCAATTTGGTTATTTAACCTGCTATTGTCTATTGGTAACCAGTTTTTTAAAAAACTATTTGTCGGGAGATGGTGGCATAATGGTAATGTCACTGGACTAGTAAACCAACGGCCCAGGCAAAGCATTGGGGACAGGGGTTCAAATCCTACCGTGGCAGCTGGTGGAATTTAAATTTAATTACTTAATGCACTGAGTTGATTCGTTTAAACAATCTGGAATGGGAAGGTAGTGTCAGTAATGGTGACTATGAAACCTGCTGCCATTTAGGGAAGGAATTCTTCCATGTTTACTTGGTCTGGTCGATATACGTGACTACAGACCCACCGCAATGTGGTTGACTCTTAACTGCCCTCTGAAATGACCGAGCAAGCCATTCGGTTCAAGGGCAATTAGGGATGAGCAACATCTGCCTTGCTGCCGTCACCCACATCCCTTGAAAGATTCATTAAGATGATGTATTTACAGCTGAGGGTAGAGCTTTTAACCTTTACCTCTTAGTAATTCTTCCTTTTTGGAGCAAAGTGTGATTCAGTAAATGAACACTTGTCTTTGATTCCTCAGGCTCTGCCACTGTCCCTCGATGCGATCAGGTTTTTAAATTCTTCCTCTGTTTCAGTGCTCTGCTTCTCCGCTCTTTAAATCCTCTCCAGGTGGGTGGAATTGGGGGGGGGGGGGGGGGGGGGGGGGGGGGGAAGGTGGTGGGTGGAAGAAACAATCCAGTAATGGATTATTGGGGCTTTGCAATGAAAGAAGCAGATGGCTGACTCACCAGCTAGCATCTTAAGTCGTGGAGACATCACATACAATTAAGTAATTCCAAGTGTTTGGGAAAAATCCCATCAATTCAGCCAAGAATGGTCAGACAGCCAGCAGCAAGTTCAGAGGAAAAATACCTGAATGGTAAAAATCCAGAATAAAACCACAAAATGTTTGAAATACACTGAAGGGTATGTATGAGCAACAAAAGCATTTCAGATGTGGGCCCTTGAGAACTTTGAGCATTATCCTGACATTTCCCTTTCAGATGGTGATTGACTTTTGCATTTCCATCATTTTTCCCTTTTATTTCAGCCGTATTCTTCAAGATTTCACCCTTAACTTGGGAAAAATTAATTGCCCGCATCCAAGTTTATTGCACAGCAGCAAAACTAAACTATGTTGTATCCCATTTACCAATTCTTAGTGAAGGTCGAGATAGGCAGCACTAATTCAGGCTCCTCACATAATACATTGAGGGGGTGAAGTGATAATTTACAGGCACTTGGCATGAATTCTTCTGCTTAGTCCTGTAACCACTTTTTTTTTCTAAGGTTATTGTTGAACAGTTTAATCATTTAGGTGTTGCCTGAAATGACAGTAAATTTGATTTTCAGAGCGTATTGTGATAGATGTTATCATATTTGCTTATAACACCCTGACCTTGAAAGTGATTTCTTTCTGATGGTTCGGAGTAGTTCTCCAGATAACACTCTGGGGACAGATGACGCTCTGCAGATACAGTAAGAAAGTATAAGCAATGTGTTTTGAAATAATTAATAAAGATGGTTTCAATATTGCGTTTTCTGCAGGGCTGCTAATTAGGAAGATAATTAACCAATATGTAGTTTCATATTTTCAAACACTGTATGCTGACCCTAATGACTTTATTCATATTTACCTTTATCTCAACTGTTGCTATAATGGAGTCTGATTGCAGTGAAGCCCATTTAATACCGTGTTAAATGGAAGATCACTTGACAACTCAAAAGCATTGTGGCTCATGTTTTCCATTGTAAATATCTGAAAGCAAATAGAACAAGAGTAGACAAAATGTAACAATACTGCCATAGTGGGGTGGGGAGAGGGGATTTCTGCTATGTTGAGAAGTATCATTAACTTGCTGTTCAAATATTTTGGCTGAAGTATTGGGAGCTGTTACACACCTTGAAGTCATTGGATTTGTGTTCATTTCTGCCTTCTTCCAGATGCATATCAGCATATGTTGGCATCCTTCCATCCATGAGAGATGGTAGATAGGGTATAAACAATCCATTTAGTTGGAGTGTCTTCATTTGTTGCACCTTTGCTGATGGCTGTGAAGGTCAATCCACACATGAAGCTGACATTATGGGTTGTTGTTTTCAACATTGGTGCCTTTTGCCAAGCCACTGTAGCCACTGATTACTGTGGTAGTGCACGCTAGCCCACAGGAGGTGTCACCATTTCCCTCGCTAGTGACTCCAAGGTCTGAGAGTTGATGAATGTCTTCATGTCTTGCTTGCAAGCATCCTTGAAGCAGAGCCTTGGCCACCCCACTGACTGTCTGACTCCAGCTGCCTTAACATACAGAAGGTCTTGTGTATGCGGCTGTCTTCCATCCTCCAGATGCAGATCGGCAGCATCTGTGGAATTTATACTCTATCCTCCTCCATTGTCCAGCCAACCTATCTGAAACAGAAGGGAGCATCATAAATATATGATGATGTTGCCAAAGCCGTCAGGACAATCACAGTGCTGCATCCTTCCTTCCACCCCATAATCACATTAATTCTTCTTCCTGCCAACAATCAGAAGCTGAAATCTGGTGCTGCTGCTAAACTGCAAACATTCATACAGGCCAGCAGCTGATACCAGGTGCAGGTTGCTTGAATGTTTATCGTTTAGGGAATTTGCAGGAGGAATTGTACTGAGCTTTGGGTATATCACCATATTTGGCTTACTAAGAAGAATTTATGGATTTATGACACTTGCTCCAAAAGGATTTGCAATCCCAGAGCAAACAAATGGCACTTCCTGTTATAGTAAAGACCAAAGCAACATCAAATCTATTGCCTCCAGATTCTTCCAGACTGTCACAGGTGGGGCTTAACTGATATCAGTCAAACTGTATTCCACATAGGTAATTCCACATTATTA
Source organism: Scyliorhinus torazame (assembly GCF_047496885.1). Lineage (NCBI taxonomy): Eukaryota > Metazoa > Chordata > Chondrichthyes > Carcharhiniformes > Scyliorhinidae > Scyliorhinus > Scyliorhinus torazame. The sequence goes on from NC_092722.1 coordinate 36,272,413, forward strand.
ATTAGAGATAGTATAACAGCTGCAGAAAGGCAGTTCGAGGAGTATCACCCTATTGAGGTAGTATGGGTTGAAGTCAGAAATAGGAAAGGAGCAGTCACCTTGTTAGGAGTTTTCTATAGGCCCCCCAATAGTAGCAGAGATGTGGAGGAACAGATTGGGAAACAGATTTTGGAAAGGTGCAGAAGTCATAGGGTAGTAGTCATGGGCGACTTTAACTTCCCAAATATTGAGTGGAAACTCTTTAGATCAAATAGCTTGGATGGGGTGGTGTTTGTGCAGTGTGTCCAGGAAGCTTTTCTAACACAGTATGTAGATTGTCCGACCAGAGGAGGGGCAATATTGGATTTAGTACTGGGTAATGAACCAGGGCAAGTGATAGATTTGTTAGTGGGAGAGCATTTTGGAGATAGTGACCACAATTCTGTGACTTTCGCTTTAGTAATGGAGAGGGATAGGTACGTGCAACAGGGCAAGGTTTACAATTGGGGGAAGGGTAAATACGATGTTGTCAGACAAGAATTGAAGTGCATAAGTTGGGAACATAGGCTGGCAGGGAAGGACACAAGTGAAATGTGGAACTTGTTCAAGGAACAGATGCTACGTGTCCTTGATATGTATGTCCCTGTCAGGCAGGGAAGAGATGGTCGAGTGAGGGAACCATGGTTGACAAGAGAGGTTGAATGTCTTGTTAAGAGAAAAAAAGTGACTTATGTAAGGCTGAAGAAACAAGGTTCAGACAGGGCATTGGAGGGATACAAGATAGCCAGGAGGGAACTGAAGAAAGGGATTAGGAGAGCTAAGAGAGGGCATGAACAATCTTTGGCGGGTAGGATCAAGGAAAACCCCAAGGCCTTTTACACATATGTGAGAAATATGAGAATGACTAGAGCGAGGGTAGGTCCGATCAAGGATAGTAGCGGGAGATTGTGTATTGAGTCTGAAGAGATAGGAGAGGTCTTGAATGAGTACTTTTCTTCTGTATTTACAAATGAGAGGGGCGATATTGTTGGAGAGGACAGTGTGAAACAGATTGGTAAGCTCGAGGAAATACTTGTTAGGAAGTAAGATGTGTTGGGCATTTTGAAAAACTTGAGGATAGACAAGTCCCCCGGGCCTGACGGGATATATCCAAGGATTCTATGGGAAGCAAGAGATGAAATTGCAGAGCCGTTGGCAATTATCTTTTCGTCCTCACTGTCAACAGGGGTGGTACCAGGGGATTGGAGAGTGGCGAATGTCGTGCCCCTGTTCAAAAAAGGAACTAGGGATAACCCTGGGAATTACAGGCCAGTTAGTCTTACTTCGGTGGTAGGCAAAGTAATGGAAAGGGTACTGAAGGATAGGATTTCTGAGCATCTGGAAAGACACTGCTTGATTCGGGATAGTCAGCACGGATTTGTGGGGGGTAGGTCTTGCCTTACAAATCTTATTGAATTCTTTGAGGAGGTGACCAAGCATGTGGATGAAGGTAAAGCAGTGGATGTAGTGTACATGGATTTTAGTAAGGCATTTGATAAAGTTCCCCATGGTAGGCTTCTGCACAAAGTAAGGAGGCATGGGATAGTGGGAAATTTGGCCAGTTGGATAACGAACTGGCTAACCGATAGCAGTCAGAGAGTGGTGGTGGATGGCAAATATTCAGCCTGGATCCCCGTTACCAGTGGTGTACCGCAGGGATCAGTTCTGGGTCCTCTGCTGTTTGTGATTTTCATTAATGACTTGGATGAGGGAGTTGAAGGGTGGGTCAGTAAATTTGCAGACGATACGAAGATTGGTGGAGTTGTGGATAGTAAGGAGGGCTGTTGTCGGCTGCAAAGAGACATAGATAGGATGCAGAGCTGGGCTGAGAAGTGGCAGATGGAGTTTAACCCTGAAAAGTGTGAGGTTGTCCATTTTGGAAGGACAAATATGAATGCGGAATACAGGGTTAACGGTAGAGTTCTTGGCATTGTGGAGGAGCAGAGAGACCTTGGGGTCTATGTTCATACATCTTTGAAAGTTGCCACTCAAGTGGATAGAGCTGTGAAGAAAGCCTATGGTGTGCTCGCGTTCATTAACAGAGGGATTGAATTTAAGAGCCGTGAGGTGATGATGCAGCTGTACAAAACTTTGGTAAGGCCACATTTGGAGTACTGTGTACAGTTCTGGTCGCCTCATTTTAGGAAGGATGTGGAAGCTCTGGAAAAGGTGCAAAGAAGATTTACCAGGATGTTGCCTGGAATGGAGAGTAGGTCTTACGAGGAAAGGTTGAGGGTGCTAGGCCTTTTCTCATTAGAGCGGAGAAGGATGAGGGGCGACTTGATAGAGGTTTATAAGATGATCAGGGGAATAGATAGAGTAGACAGTCAGAGACTTTTTCCCCAGGTGGAACACACCATTACAAGGGGACATAAATTTAAGGTGAAAGGTGGAAGAAATAGGAGGGATATCAGAGGTAGGTTCTTTACCCAGAGAGTAGTGGGGGCATGGAATGCACTGCCTGTGGAAGTAGTTGAGTCGGAAACATTAGGGACCTTCAAGCAGCTGTTGGATAGGTACATGGATTACGGGAAAATGATATAGTGTAGATTTATTTGTTCTTAAGGGCAGCACGGTAGCATTGTGGATAGCACAATTGCTTCACAGATCCATGGTCCCAGGTTCGATTCCGGCTTGGGTCATTGTCTGTGCGGAGTCTGCACGTCCTCCCCGTGTCTGCGTGGGTTTCCTCCGGGTGCTCCGGTTTCCTCCCACAGTCCAAAGATGTGCGGGTTAGTTGAATTGGCCAATGATAAATTGCCCTTAATGTCCAAATTGCCCTTGGTGTTGGGTGGAGGTGTTGAGTTTGGGTAGGGTGCTCTTTCCAAGAGCTGGTGCAGACTCAAAGGGCCGAATGGCCTCCTTCTGCACTGTAAATTCAATGATAATATATGATTAATCTAGGACAAAGGTTCGGCACAACATCGTGGGCCGAAGGGCCTGTTCTGTGCTGTATTTTCTATGTTCTATGTTCTATGTAAGAAAGAGGTGACAACGCTTCTGAAAGTGTTGCAATCCCAGTTGATGTTATAACTAGATGGGAAGATCCCAGAATGGAACCCTGGCTCAAAAGACTGTAACTTTGACCTTTTTGGATAAAACATGGAGAAACCGAGTGCCAGGATCACTAATTAGTTTTAGCACCAAGAGAAAAATATTTATTAAACATTAAAAGTTGGATCATTTTACAATACTCCTTTACTCCCCTCTTAATTTAACAAATACACAGATTTTAAGATTAATACGGATTACAAAGTACATCTTAAGCTGCAATGCTCTCATTAACCCAAAGTTCCTTTTTTAAATAAATTCAGAGTACCTAATTCATTTTTCCAATTAAGGGGCTATTTAGCGTGGCCAATCCACCTACCCTGCACATCTTTGGGTTGTGGGGGTGAAACCCACGCAAACACGGGGAGAATGTGCAAACTCCACACGGATAGTGATCCAGGGCCAGGATCGATCCTGGGTTCTCGATGCCGTGAGGCAGCTGTGCTAACCACTGTGCCACCGTGCTGCCCCAACACAAAGTTCCTTTAAGCACACAGATTGACTGTGGTCAAATAAACACTCGGCTCTGAGTGGCATGGTGGAACAGTGGTCAGCACTGCTGCCTCACAGCACAAGGTATCCGGATTCAGTTCTGGTATTTGGTGACTGTGTGGCGTTTGCATGTTCTCCCCTTGTCTGTGTGGGTTTCCTCTGGGTGCTCCGGTTTCCTCCCACAGTCCAAAGGTAGATTGGCCATGATAAATTTCCCCTTCGTGTCCAAAGATGTGCAGGTTAGGTGGATTTGCCATGATCAATGCACGGCGTTATGGGGAGAGGGTGGGGGAATGTTCCTAGGTATAGTGCTCTTTCGGAGGGCCGTTGCAGACACGATGGGCTGAATGGCCTCCATCTGCACTGTAGGATTCTATGGAACCCAAGTTAGTATATATGGATATTTTCCTCAGAACTTCCTCCGATAATTGTCATGTGAGAGCTTCCAAACTCCATTCCCAAAACATACTTCAAAGCCTTTTCTCATAATAATTCTTTCCCTTGGCGGTTTGCACTCCGAAATCCAGTCCGTCTTTTACAAATGATTTTCTTAACCAGATCTCTGCTCCACTTTTAACAGTGAATCCAGTCCAAGATTTGCACCAGCCCCATAGGATTTTTTTTGTCTTAAAGGCTTTTACACAAACTCTAAATTCCAGCCATCGATTTCCACAATTAATTCACAAATGCGTGATTAAGGACCGTAGTGCCCGGCGTGAGTCCCAAATTGGACACTGTGCCGGGCTCTCAAGTCACTCGACTCTCTCCACTTAGCACGATCTGGATCTCTCCCTCGCTGGGCAGGATCCAGATCTGCATATTTAATGTGGACCAGGTGTAACGGCACCTAGGTGGGTGTCTCCCAGGCCATTGGAGACCCCCGGGTGGTTGGAGACTGCGCAGGGTGACACCCTGGCACTTCCCTTGGCACCTTGGCGCTGCCGGCCTGGCAACCTGGCAGTGCCACCCATTTGCAGCATAGTCCTTCCCTGTTGCCCACCCCATCCTGCCAAGGGGCAGGATAATGCCGGGAGTTCGACATACCAGCCGTTGAAGTTACTTTTTCCATTCGCTGATCTCCGAACTCACCCCATATGGGCTGAAAATCCTGCCTGTGAATTCTGTTTCTCGCTGCACAGATACTTCTAGATAAGCTGAGTATTTCCTGCACTTTCTGCTTGGTCTTATCCCAGATGTATTATTTGGATCGAATGGCCCATTTCTATGTTATAACATCCGTATATTTCTGTGGCGGAATCTATCTATTTATTACAGTTGTTTATTCAGGCTTCTGTCAAGGCCCTTGTGGCCACACGAATAACGGCTACTATGACAAAATCTAGATTTTGACTGTACCCGAATAAACTCATTGCCAGAGTCATACTGAACATGTCCAGATCAGGCGGGGTACCAAGTTGATAGATGCGTTGAATAACTGAAGATTTTTCTTCCTGCAATCTAGTTCTTTCTAAGATCCCAGATACTTACTTACATTATGGAAACGATTTAATGGTCGCATTGCGCTTGAGCGATAGAGCGAGCGAGTTAGATCGCGGGAGAGGCCAAAATCAAGAGCCGCGCCGGGCGCAGATTGTTTTATGATCTAACCGGGGTTTCTGCCCCGGTGCTTGGGGGGGGGGGGTGGGGGGTGGGGGGTGGAGGGAGGGACTGGGCTGGAGGGGCGAGGGGACTAGGCTGGAGGGGGCTGGGCTGGACAGGGGAGGGGGCTGGGCTGGAGGGGAAACCCAGGGAGGGCCCGTAGGACCAGCCAGTGGATGGAGGACAGGCCAAGGGGGCCCTCATCCTCACCCGCATCACGTAGGATGTAGCCTGATCCGTTATTGCCCCCCCCCCCCCCCCCCCCCCCCCCCCAGAGGGTCTGTGTAACATCACTCCAGAGTGATGGGACTGAGTCGGCACTGTCAGCGGGTCACTGTTGATGGCGAGGGGGTGATGATAACTCGCTGAGAGCTGAGCACCGATGCTCCTCAATCTGTGCCATAGTCTAACTCCTGCCTGTCTGCTGAGTGCTCGCTCACACAAGGTTGGGGGGGGGGGCACAGTGGTGAAGGGGCAGGGGAATCCGGGCCTGGGGATTAGTGGACAGCACGCATAGTGGAACAAAGTGGAAGAGGTGTCATATTTCCCGGCTGCAAAGCTTTTCAATGCTGTACATATGTGTTCAAAACTGCCCCAAGCCCCTGATGTTGCTGCCCTACTTACCCCCCACCCCCACCCCTTCCCTTCCCTTCCCCCCAGTGTCCTCTGTGACCCTCTGCTTAGCTCTACCGCTGTATCTAGGTGTGCCCCAGAATGCACATCAGAGGTGAAGGCTGCCTGCTGCCTACCACGTCCCATGATCTTCGATGCCCCTGGTGGGTCCTGGGACTGACGCACTAGCCGGCGGCACATGCCCCACCGTGCCACACGGTTCCGGAGGTTGACTCTGAGACACGCTGTGGCTTCGGGTTGGCACCCGCCGCTCTGTCCTCCTGGCCAGTGCCCATAGGGCCCTGGGGTTCACCTCGGGATGGGGGGGCAGCTGGATCGAGCCGGGTGTCCTACCTTCCTCTGGCTCTTCCAGCCCAGACAGCTCCCCAATGTCTGCAGCATGGCGATGCTCCTCAGTGACTGGGTCGTCTCTGAAGCACCACGACAATGCCCACCTGAGACTGGGATGTGCTCCGCATCGCCTCATCAAAGTCCACATGGGACTGGGACATGTCCCCCAATGACTGGGACATGCTGTCGAGGCGCTCAGACATGGCCACTACTGACTGAGCAATGACACTTCCACTCATCCTGCTGACGTTGTGCACCAGGCTCTCCACTTCGGTCGCCACCCGAGCAATGTTGGCTTTGGTGCCACGCATTGCCGGCCTTATCTCCTGCACCCATAGCCTCTGTGACTCCTCCAATCTGCTATGGACCTGCTGGACTGTTGCTGACATCCCCCTATGACTATCGTGGCCGCACCCTATCAACTACATCAGCTCCTGGTTTACCTGGTCTTAAAACTCAGCATCTGACTGGGACCCAGCTGGGTCCTGGGATCCAGCAGACCTCCAACAGCTGTCTCGCCTGGATGTTCCTGCCTCCACCTGATAATCAGCAACTGTGTGGTGCTCACCAGAATGTTCCTCCGAAGTCTGACCACTGTTGTCGCCCACTGAGGTGTATCTCTCTGCTGTGGTGGAAGGTGGGGATGACAGCTGTGCCGCAAATACGGAGCTCCCCTCCGAGGTGTTCTCATGGGAGGCAGATGGAGCGGGGGCGGTTAACCACCCCAGATGGGCCGACAACGTTGGATAGAGATCCTGTAGGGGAATGGACATGTGGTCAATGAGAGGGATGGGCAAGTCTGTATGGCATTAATAACTCACGTGTGACAGGTCATCCGGGGAGTTGGGGGGGACACAGTGGATCCTCACCTCTGTGCAGTACATCAACTTCTATGTTGGTGACCGATCCGAATGTGGCCATACCCATGACCTCCAGGGCCTGCTCGCAGCAGATCCTGCTCACCACCACACTTAGAAACGTTTCCATTAAATCAAATCGCAAGGGCGGCATGAAGGTGTGGTGGTTAGCACTGCTGCCTCACGGCACCAAGGACCCGGGTTCGAACCTTGCTCTGGGTCACTGTGTGTGGAGTTTGCACATTCTCCCCATGTTTGCGTGGATCTCACCCAAACAACCCAAAGATGTGCAAGGTAGATGGATTGGTCACACCAAATTGCCCCTTAATTGGAAAATAATAATTGAGTACTCTAAATTTAATAAAAATCAAATCGCGCCCTCTTCTAATTGAGTACCATATTAAATATGCAACGTGAATGCTAATAAAGCAACCTATAACATTTCCATTGCAGCAAAGGTTCTGATTATAATTAACACTTAACCCCTCCACCAGATAAATAAAATTCTTTATGTTTTTTTATGGCTTTGAAGCATAAAGGTGCAGTTTATCATCGATGATGAAACTAGCAATTTAAAAGATCAAGGGGGCTATTTTTGGTCTGTTGGATATTTAAGGAGTTTAGATGTTGATGGAGCAGTAAACATGGGCACATACAGTCCAGCTGGGAGCATTCCATGTTTTGATGTCCGTAGCCTAAGCTGTGTAACAAATTTTTTGTTTGTGGTAAGGAGATTAAAGGTCAGTTTTGTTTCTCTATTTCTTTTCCTTTTTACCTCCCCTTTCCCACAGCTGGGATACGGGTTCCATGGCTCCTGACCACCCACCACTCAAGTTGTTTAATGTGCAAGTCTGGGCAGTGAGCATGAGTGGCTCACATAATTGCAGGGGCTCATTCAGTGTCCACACATCATCCACTCCAGAACCGAGAGGGTATGGGGAGATGACAGTGTAGTGATAAAGTCATTGAATAAGTAACCCAGAGGCCCAGGCTAGTGCTCTGAGGACACAACAGCTGGTGGAGTTTAAATTCAGTTAATAAAATCTGGAATTGTAAAACTAGTCTCCGTAATGGTGACGACAACAACTACCATCGGCTGTCACAAAAACCTGTCCAGTTCACTATTGTCCTTATGGGAAGGAAATCTGCCATCCTTACCTGGTCTGACCTCCATGTGACCCCAGACCCACAGCAATGTTGTTGCCTCCTTTTATTTTAAAATTAGAGTGCCCAATTCTTTTTTTTTTTCCAATTAAGGGAGAATTTAGCATGGCCAATCTACCTACCCTGCACATCTTTGGGTTGTGGGGTTGAGACCCACGCAGACACAGGGATAAATGTGCAAACGCCACACCGACAGTGATTCGGGGCCAGGATCGAACCTGTGTCCTCGGCGCCGTGAGGCAGAATGTTATTGCCTCTCGACCATCCTCTGAAGTGGCCTAGCAAGCCACTCAGTTCAAGGGCAGTGACGGATGAGCAACCTTGACCAGCGGCATCCTCCTCCCATGAAAGAATAAAGAGCAGTCACTGATGCGAAATGTAGCAATTGGCTTCACTGACTCTTGAAAGTATCGATGTGGATCCTGAGAGAGAATGGGATCGGCCTTGGTTGTGATGCTCTCTCCTCCTGACTGAACGGCTTGCTCCACTCAGTCTAGTTTTTCCAATTGAAGCCACTTGGTGAGCTACTGGAGGGCAAATGGAATCCATACCCTAACCAAAGTCACCACCATTGGGTGAAGAAAGGGTCGGTGGAGGAAAGAGAAAATTGGGTAATAAAAACAGCACAGAAGTATAACAAACTATATTAGTGCTCTGTTAACTAATTGCGGGTGAAATATTCCATAGGGCTTCTGGGTATTACAAGGGATTACTTTTCTATATTGTTCGGCTTCATTGAAAGCAGCAATTATTGGATTTCGCTGGTGTTATGATGGTCTGGGATGTTAATCCCCACTACCAGGCCTCTGCCACAGATAGAGGCAGGACACCAGTGCAGCAACAAGATCCTTCGGCTCTTGCCTTCCCTGACGCAAAGTAAGTTAGATTTACTGAGCAAGAAAATGATTGAATCTTGTTCCTTGACATCCTGGACTGGTATTTCATTCTTTAATTTGGCCTCTCTCCAATGCATATAACAATTTGCGAGAGTCGGCCACAATCATTTATACAGTGGGACTGCATTGATCTGCCTCTAGGTAAAAGGGAACCTCACGCTGCAAAGTATAAAAAGCCAGGTGTTGAGATATTAGATTTATTTTTTAAACTTTTTATATATTGGCCTTGCATCAAAATTTGAAGTAAACGCACACTAGAAACTTTAAACTTTACTTGAGCTGTAGATGCTCCATCAGTGCGAACCTAATGTTGCATCAGTGAAGAAACTGCTATATCAGTCAGCCAAATATTGATACTTCCAGAGTTGCCAATTCAGATAATTGCTTTACATGTGTAGTTGTGGTTTCCTTGTTACCAAGCAACCCTCTTTTCGTAAGAACAGTGGGATAATCCTGGTTACAAGCTTCCTATCGCACCATCCATGCCAGTGTGTTATTGATGTACATCAATTCAGTCGAGACGCTGAGTAGTAGTGAACCGATGCTTTAATAGATTAAAAGTGTGCCAACCTGTAGCTCCTCCCGCACTGCAAGACTGCCCCAGATCGACGGGCTTTATACTTCCTCAGAGGGGCGGAGCCACAGGCAGAGCCAACAGCAGCACCAATAACAACATTCTAAACAGTACAACAGCAACAACCAATAACAGAACAGCAATAACAGTAAGTATATACAAGAGTGGAGATAATGACAGTAGAACACTACTAGAACAGTAGAACAATAGTGAACATATATACAACAGCCATACGTGGCTCACCACATTTCACCCCCGTTAAGAAAAAAGTCTGTCGGAGGTGAAGCGGACTCAAGTTCAGTCTCGCAGGAGGATGAATTGCTCGCTGCGAACGCCTCAGCTCTGGCTGCAGTGAGGACACTGGCATCGATACCTTCGGCTCCGGGAGCACATCGCCCGCACAACAGGGTCCCGGATAGGGTGACGATGCAGAGGCAGGGCTAAAGGACCCTGTGGGAGATGTTGGTGAAGGTGTGGGTGGGGAGGTGGCTGGGAGGGACGCGGTGATAATGGGCATGGGGGTACCCGCGGGAGCCAGCTCCCGGAGGGAGACTGTGTCCTGTCGTCCATCGCGGTGTGCCAATACGCGTACTGAGGGTTCACGTGGAGAACCTGAACCCGCTCGACCAGGGGATCGGCCTTATAGCTCCTTGCGTGTTTCCACAGGAGGACCGGCCCAGGTTTCATTAACCAGGCCGGGAGCGAGACCCCGGAGATCGACGTCCTGGGAAAGACAAATAGACGGTTGTGAGGGGTCTCGTTTGTGGCAGTACACAAGTGACTGGATGGAGTGGAGCGCGTCAGGGAGGACCTCCTGCCAGCGGGAGACTTCTAGACCGTAGGGCCAGAAGGACGGCCTTACAGACCGTAGCATTCTCCCTCTTCAGCTGCCCATTTCCCCGGGAGTTGTAGCTGGTAGTCCAGTTCGTGGTGACGCCCTTACTGAGCAGGTACTGACGCAGCTCATCTCTCATAAAAGAGGAGCCCCGATCGCTATGTATGTAGGCGGGGAAACCAAACCGAGAGAAACTGCTGCGCAGGGCCTTGATGGCAGAGGACATATCAGGACAAGGGAAGCGGGAGTACTCATCAACAACGTTGAGGAAGTACACATTACGGTCAGTGGAGGGGAGTGGCCCTTTGAAGTCCATGCTGAGGCGTTCAAAAGGGCGGGAGGCTTTCACCAGGTGAGCCTTGTCCATCCGATAGAAGTGCGGCTTGCACTCTGCACAGATTTGGCAATCCCTGGTCACAGCCCTTGCATCCTCAGTGGTGTAGGGCAGGTTGCGGGCCTTGACGAAGTGAAGAAGCCAGGTGACCCCCGGGTGACAGTGGTCGTTGTGGATGGCCTGTAACTGGTCTGTTTGCGCGCTGGCGCATATACCGCGGGACAGGGCATCTGGGGGCTCATTGAGCTTCCCAGGGCGATACAAGATGTCGTAGTTATAGGTGGAGAGCTCGATTCTCCACCGCAAAATCTTGTCATTTTTAATCTTGCCCCGCTGTGTGTTATTAAACATGAAGGCAACTGACCGTTGGTCTGTGAGGAGATTGAATCTCCTGCCAGCCAGGTAATGCCTCCAGTGTCGCACAGCTTCCACAATGGCTTGCGCCTCCTTCTCGACGGAGGAGTGTCAAATCTTGGAGGCATGGAGGGTACAGGGGAAAAAAGGCGACTGGCCTTCCTGCCTGGTTGGGGGTAATGGCCAGGGCAAAGTCAGACGCATCGTTCTCAACCTGGAATGGAAGGGATTCATCCACAGCGTGCATCGTGGCCTTGGCAATGTCGGCTCTGATGCGGTTGAAAGCCAAGTGGGCCTCAACCGTCAGGGGAAAAATGGTGGACTTAATGAGTGAACAGGCCTTGTCCGTGTAGTTGGGGACCCACTGGGCATAATACGTGAAAAACCCCAGGCATCGTTCCAGGGCCTTGGGGCAGTGGGGAAGGGGGAGCTGGAGAAGGGGGCACATGCGGTCGGGGTCGGGCCCTAGGACACCGTTTTCCACGACATAGCCTAGGATGGCTAGCTGGGTTGTGCGGAAAACGCATTTCTCCTTATTGTAGGTTAAATTAAGGAGTCGGGTAGTGCGGAGGAATTTGCCTAGGTTCGCGTCATGGTCCTGCAGGTCATGGCCGCAGATGGTGACATTATCCAAGTACGGGAACGTGGCCCACAGCCAGCACTGGTCCACCATTCAGTCCATTGTTCGTTGGAAGACCGAAACCCCGTTGGTGACGCAAAGGGAACCCGGAGGAAATGGAAGAGGCGGCCATCTGCCTCGAAGGCAGTGTACTGTCGGTCTTCCGGCCGAATAGGGAGCTGGTGGTATGCGGACTTCAAGTCTATCACAGAGAAGACTCGATACTGCGCAATCCGATTGACCATGTCATCTATGCGCGGGAGGGGGTACGCATCGAGCTGCGTGTACCGGTTGATCGTCTGACTGCAGTCGACTACCATCCGGTTCTTCTCCCCGGTCCTGACGACCACCACTTGCGCTCTCCAGGGGCTGTTACTAGCCTCGATGATCCCTTCCTCCATGAGCCGCTGAACCTCTGACCTGATGAAGGCCCTGTCCTGAGCACTGTACCGTCTGCTCCGGGTGGCGACGCGCTTACAGTCTGGGGTGAGGTTCGCGAAGAGGGAGGGAGGGACGACCTTCAGGGTCGCGAGGCTGCGGATCGTGAGAGGGGGCAGGGTTCCCCCGAATTTTAGAGTTGGGCTTCTAAGGTTGAACTGGAAATCTAAGCCGAGCAGGAGGGGAGCGCAGAGATTAGGAAGGACTTCGAGCTTAAAGTTAGTGTACTCCACGCCTTGTATTGACAGGTTTGCGAGCAATACCCTCGGATCTGCACGGAGTGCGAACCGGAGGCGAGGGAGATAGTCCGAGACGGGGAGGACCCGGAGGGAGCAGCGCCTTACCATATCCGGGTGGACGAAACTAGCTGTGCTCCCGGAGCCATGAAGAGACAGGACGCCTCCTGCCCTTTGAGTTTGACGGTCATCATAGAATTTCGCAGGTGGTAAGGCCGGGACTGGTCGGACTGGACCGAGCTGAGGTAATGCGGAGGACTACCTGTGGCAGCAGCGTGATCACAACATGGCGGCGTCGACGATGTCGGCCAAGATGGCGGCCCCCACGGGTCGCAAGCAGCAGATGACGCGTCGGAAGGGGGCGGTCCCGGCAGGCACGATGCCACGTTGCGAGGTCTGTGAGCTTCCGGCTGGCCCTGATAGGCTTTTGATTTTAGGGCTTTAGAGCGGCTCAGACATACCTTTGCAAAATGACCTTTCCTGCCGCACTCATTACACACAGCGCTGCATGCTGAGCAGCGCTGCCGGGGATGCTGGCCCTGCCCGCAGAAATAACAGCAACGTCCTCCGGGGCTGACCAGCAGCCGCGCGGCGCAGGAGTGAGGTACGCCTGGGTCGGGTGATGGCTTTGTCTCTGACGTCCCCGAGGATGCCGCGTGGTTGGACGGGTAGGCCTCGAGGCTCTGGAAAGCCACTTCTCTTTTTTTTTTAATATATTTTATTGAAAATTTTTCGATCACAATTTTTTCCCCTTACACATCAAACATAACAAAAAAGAAAATTTAACAGTGAACAAATGGCTAATCAACATGGTAAACTAATCATTTAACATAAACTAAAACTTTCCACACACACACACCCCCCCCCCCCCTCCCCCCTGCTGCTGGTCATCTGTCTTCCCTCTAACGTTCCCCTAGGTATTCGAGGAATGGCTGCCACCGCCTGGTGAACCCTTGAGCCGATCCTCTCAGCGCAAACTTCATCTGCTCCAGTTTTATGAACCCCGCCATATCGTTTATCCAGGCCTCCAGTCCGGGGGGTTTCGCTTCCTTCCACATGAGTAAAATCCTACGCCGGGCTACTAGGGACGCAAAGGCCACAACATCGGCCTCTTTCGCCTCCTGCACTCCCGGCTCATCCGCAACTCCAAATAAAGCTAGCCCCCAGCCTGGTTTGACCCGGGCCTTCACCACCTGCGAAATCACTCCCGTCACTCCCTTCCAATACCCTTCCAGTGCCGGGCACGACCAAAACATATGTGCGTGGTTTGCCGGGCTTCCGCCGTACCTCCCACACTTGTCCTCCACTCCAAAGAACCTGCTCAATCTTTCTCCCGTTATGTGTGCTCTATGTAGCACCTTGAATTGAATCAGGCTAAGCCTGGCGCACGAGGAAGAGGAATTTACCCTGCTTAGGGCATCAGCCCACATACCCTCCTCTATCTCCTCCCCTAGCTCTTCTTCCCACTTTCTTTTAATTCGCCCACCAGCTCCTCCCCCTCTTCCCTCATCTCTCGGTATATCTCTGACACCTTGCCCTCCCCGACCCACACCCCCGAAAGCACTCTGTCCTGAATCCCCTGTGCCGGGAGCAGCGGAAATTCCCTCACCTGTTGTCTTGTGAACGCCCTCACCTGCATATATCTAAGGAAGTTTCCCCGGGGCAACTTATACTTTTCCTCCAATGCTCGCAAACGTCCCATCTATAAATAAATCTCCCACCCTCCTAATTCCCAACTGGTGCCAGCTCTGAAATCCTCCATCCATCTTTCCTGGGGCAAACCTGTGGTTGTTCCTGATTGGGGACCCCACTAGGGCTCCTCGCGCACCTCTCTGTCGCCTCCATTGTCCCCAAATATTCAATGTTGCCGCCGCCACTGGGTTCGTGGTAAACTTTTTTGGTGAGAGCGGTAGCGGCGCCGTCACCAGCGCCTCTAGGCTCATCCCTTTACAGGACTTTCTCTCCAGTCTTTTCCACGCCGCTCCCTCTCCCTCCATCATCCATTTACGAATCATCGCCACATTGGCGGCCCAATAGTAGTCGCCCAAATTCGGTAGCGCCAATCCTCCTCTGTCTCTGCTACGTTGTAGGAACCCCCTCCTTACCCTCGGGACTTTCCCTGTCCACACGAAGCTCGTGATGGTTCTGTCTATTTTTTAAAAAAAGGTCTTAGTGATTAGTATAGGGAGACATTGAAATACAAATAAGAACCTCGGGAGGACCATCATCTTAATTGCCTGCACCCTGCCCGCCAATGACAGAGGCTGCATGTCCCACCTCTTGAAGTCCTCCTCCATTTGTTCTACCAATCGTGTCAGATTAAGTCTGTGTAAGGTTCCCCAGCTCCTAGCAATCTGAATCCCCAGGTATCGGAAGTTTCTTTCCACTTTCCTTAGAGGCAGGCCTTCTATCTCTCTACTCTGGTCCCCAGGATGTATCACGAATAGTTCACTCTTCCCCATGTTAAGCCTATATCCCGAGAAATCTCCAAACTCCCTCAATATCTGCATGACCTCTGTCATCCCCCCCACTGGGTCCGTCACATACAACAGTAGGTCATCCGCATCTAGCGACACTCGGTGTTCTTCTCCCCCTCTAATCACCCCTCTCCATATCCTGGAGTGTCTCAACGCCATGGCCAGAGGTTCAATTGCCAACGCGAACAACAATGGAGATAGCGGGCATCCCTGTCTTGTTCCCCTATATAGTCGGAAATACTCCGATCTTTGCCGACCCGTAACTACACTTGCCGTTGGGGCCCCATAAAGGAGTTTGACCCAGCTAATAAACCCGTTCCCGAACCCAAACCTCCTTAACACCTCCCATAAGTACTCCCATCCACCCTATCAAGTGCCTTCTCTGCATCCATTGCCGCCACTATCTCTGCCTCCCCCTCCACTGGGGGCATCATTATCACCCCTAATAGTCGTCGCACGTTGACATTCAGTTGTCTCCCCTTTACGAACCCTGTCTGGTCTTCGTGCACCACCCCCGGGACACAGTCCTCTATCCTCGATGCCAGTACCTTTGCCAGCAATTTGGCGTCCACATTCAATAATGAAATAGGTCTATAGGACCCGCACTGCAACGGATCTTTATCCCGCTTCAGAATTAGCGATATCGTCGCCTCCGACATTGTCGGGGGTAAAGTCCCTCCTTCCCTGGCCTCATTGAACGTCCTCACCAACAGCGGGGCCAACAAGTCCACATATTTTCTATAAAATTCCACTGGGAACCCGTCTGGTCCCGGAGCCTTCCCTGCTTGCATGTTCCCCAGCCCCTTAATAACCTCGTCCACCCCAATCGGTGCCCCCAGGCCTTCCACCTCCTGCTCCTCCACCCTCGGGAACCTCAATTGTTCCAGGAACTGCCGCATCCCCTCCTCTCCCTCCGGGGGTTGGGACCTATACAGTCCCTCATAAAAGGTCTTGAACACCTCGTTTATCTTCTCTGCTCTCCGCACCGTAGCTCCCTTTTCGTCTCTAATTCCCCCTATCTCCCTCGCCGCTGTCCTCTTTCGCAACTGATGGGCCAGCAGGCAACTAGCCTTTTCCCCATATTCATACCTCCTCCCCTGTGCCTTCCTCCACAGCACCTCCGCCCTTCTGGTGGTCAAAAGGTCGAACTCCGTCTGGAGTCGTCTTCTCTCCTTGTACAGTCCCTCCTCCGGGGTCTCCGCAAATTCCCTGTCCACCCTTAACATCTCCCCCAGTAATCTTTCCCTTTCCTTGGCCTCTGTTTTCCCTTTGTGGGCCCTAATGGAGATCAGCTCTCCTCTGACCACCGCTTTTAGTG
Source organism: Scyliorhinus torazame (assembly GCF_047496885.1). NCBI lineage: Eukaryota > Metazoa > Chordata > Chondrichthyes > Carcharhiniformes > Scyliorhinidae > Scyliorhinus > Scyliorhinus torazame. The sequence continues at coordinate 36,288,638 of NC_092722.1, forward strand.
CTTCCCATACCACTCCCACTCGGACCTCCCTGTCGTCATTGGCCTCCAGGTACCTCTCAATACATCCCCGCACTCTTCCACACACTCCCTCATCCGCCATCAATCCCACATCTAATCGCCAGAGAGCTCGCTGCTCCCTTTCCTCTCCTAGTTCCAGGTCCACCCAGTGTGGGGCATGGTCCGAAACCGCTATGGCTGAATACTCAGCTTCTTCCACCCTTGAGACCAACGACCTTCCCAGAACAAAAAAATCTATCCGGGAGTACACTTTATGGACATGGGAGAAGAAGGAGAACTCCCTGGCCCTCGGTCTGAGAAATCGCCATGGATCCACTCCCCCCATTTGGTCCATAAACCCCTTGAGCACCTTGGCTGCTGCCGGCCTTCTTCCGGTCTTCGATCTGGATCTATCTAACCCTGGGTCCAGCACGGTGTTGAAGTCCCCTCCCAATATCAAGTTTCCTACCTCCAGGTCCGGTATACGACCCTACATCCGTCTCATAAATCCCGCATCGTCCCAATTCGGGGCATATACATTAACCAGCACGACCTCCATTCCCTCCAGCCTGCCACTCACCATTACATATCTACCTCCGCTATCTGCTACGATGCTCCTTGCTTCAAATGCTACCTGTTTCCCCACCAATATGGCCACCCCTCTATTCTTTGCATCTAGTCCTGAGTGGAACACCTGTCCCACCCATCCTTTCCTTAACCTAACTTGGTCCGCCACCTTCAGGTGCGTCTCCTGGAGCATAGCCACGTCTGCCCTTAGTCCTTTCAAGTGCGCGAGCACTCGGGCCCTTTTAATCGGTCCATTCAGGCCTCTCACGTTCCACGTGATCAGCCTTACTAGGGGGCTACCTGCCCCCTTCCCGTGTCGACTAGCCATCACCTTCTCTAGGCCAGTCCCGTATCCCGCCTCCGCGCTCCCACTCGCTCCCCAGGCGTTGCATTCCATCCCCGTCCACCCACTCTTTAGCCATTTCCTCTTTGATTTCCGCAGCAGCAACCCAGTTATCCCCCCCCCCCCACTAGATCCCCTTCTAGCGTGATTGCTCCCCCATATTACTTCCGCAAGTCAGCTGACTTCAACTGACCCCGGCTACTCCTGTTCACTCCTTGACCCCCCCCGTGTGGGGAAATCCCATCCGCCTTGCGCCTGTCTTCCCGCCATTATCTTTCTGGCGCGGGAACATCCCTTTATCTGACCCGCCTCTTGTGGCGCAGCTCCCTTTCCCCTCCCACTCCCATTCCTCATTCTCCGCCTATGTCCCTTCTTTCCCCCCCACCGGCGCCCACATTTCTTAGTGTCTCCCCCCATCCCAATTTACTTCTCTATTTACATCGACAATAACATTCCCTACAGTATCAGTCCCTCAGTTCCGATCCAATTTCTCCTCTTTAATAAAGGTCCATGCTTCTTCCGCCGTATCAAAATAGTGATGTCTCTCCTGGTACGTGACCCATAGTCGTGCCGGCTGCAGCATCCCGAACTTCACCTTTTTGTGTAACACCTCCTTGGCTCAGTTAAAACTCGCCCTCCTTCTCGCCACCTCCGCACTCCAATCCTGGTACACCCGTACCACTGCATTCTCCCATCTGCTACTCCGTACTTTTTTAGCCCATCTCAGGACCTCTTCTCTATCTTTAAGGCGGTGAAATCGCACGATTGTCGCCCTAGGTGGTTCTCCCGCTTTTGGTCTTCTCGCCGGGATCCGATGTGCCCCCTCCACCTCCAAGGGGCCCGCAGGGGCCTCAGCTCCCATCAACAAGCTTAGCATCGTGCTTACATAAGCTCCACAATCCGGTCCTTCCACTCCCTCAGGGAGACCCAGTATCCGAAGGTTTTTCCTTCGCGCTCTGTTTTCTAGGGCCTCAATCCTTTCAATGCACGTTTTGTGGAGCGCCTCGTGCGTCTGTGTTTTGACCGCCAGGCCCAGGATCTCGTCCTCATTATCCGTCACCTTCTGCTCCACCACGCGGAGCTCTGTCTCCTGGGTCCTTTGTGCCTCCTTGAGCCCCTCAATTGCCTGTAGCATCGGGGTCAGCACCTCCCTCTTTAGTAGCTCCACACACCGTCTCAAGAATTCGTCTTGCTCGGGCCCCCATGTCGCCTGGGCTTTCTCTGCCGCCATCTTGTGTCTTCTCCCTTTCTGTCCCTATCGTCGAGGATTCCTCGCGCTGCAGCCGCCGCCGACGATATTTTCCTCTTTCGTTGGGGGGGGCGGCTCCCTATTCACTCACCCCACACCGAGTTTCGTCGCACGAAAATTTCCCGTTGGGGCTCTTAAAAGAGCCCGAAGGTCCGTTGGAGCTGGAGCCGCCGAAACGTGCGGCTTAGCTGGTCATCGCCGCAACCGGAAGTCGAAAGCCACTTCTCATGAGGTAGCCAGCTTCACTATCGCCTCGAGGTCGAGAGACCCTTTTTCGAAGAGGCGCTGCCAGATATAGCTGGACCAGACTCCAGCCACATAAGTGTCCTGAATCATTAGCTCCGAATACTCCGAAGCAGAGACCGCCCGGCAGTTACAACTGCGGGCGAGTACCCTCAATTCACGAAGATATTCTGCAAGCGACTCACCCTGGCGCTGGCGCCGGGTGGTCAGGAGGTGTCGAGCGATGACCTCGTTGACCGGCCTCTCAAACTGTCCCATGAGTACGTCTACAGCCTCCGTATACGAGGCCGCGTCCCTGATTAACTGGAAGATCCTGTGGCTCACCCGGGTGTTGAGGAGACGCTGTTTGAGTGCCGGGGAAACTACTGCAGTTGAGGAGTCGAGGTAGGCCTCGAAGCAACTGCGCCAATGCTCAAAGATAGCCGACGCAGCAGCCTGCGGGTCCAGTTCGAGACGTTCAGGTTTGGGGGCAGCATCCGTTATCAAAAAAAAAACTTTTAGTCTATTAAAATGATGGACATCAATTCAGTCGAGATGCTGAGTAGTAGTGAACCGATGCTTTAATAGATTGAAAGTGTGCCAACCTGTAGCTCCTCCCGCACTGCAAGACTGCTGAGGGGCGGAGCCACAGGTGTAGCTAACAGCAGCACCAATAACAACAGTACAACAGCAACAACTAATATCAGTAAGTATATACAACAGTGGTGATAATGATAACACTAGAACAGTAGAACAATAGTGAACATATATACAATAGCCTTACGTAGCCATACGTGGCTCACCACAGTTTTCAGTCGAGGAAAAGCTTCGATGGCGTGAAGCTGTAGACTTATGTCGCCGTTCTCTTTCCCTTCATCTGAAATGAAATGTCCTACTTCAGCAAATTGACTGGAAGCCAATAAAAGCCATCAAGTTGGAGGTAATAGGTTAGATCAGCCCGACTTACTGCACCCACCCTGCCTGTGACAGCGGCCACACGTCCCACCTCTTAAAATCCCGCCTTCATCCCCTCCACCAATCAAGCCAAGTTCAGTCTATGCAGCTGGGCCCAGCACGCGCCACCTGGATACCAAATACCTGAAGCTCGTGCCCACCACCCTAAACAGCAACTCCCCAAATCTTCTTTCCTGTCCTCTGGCATTAATCGAGGACACTTCACTCTTTCCCATGTTCAATTTATGTCCCGAAAACCAGCCGAATTCCTCCAGGATCTCCACAATACCTCCAATGCTGCCCACCGGGTCCGAGATGTATAATAACAGGTAGCCTGCATGTAGCGAGACCCTATGTTAAGCACCCTTCCACTCAATCCCTTGGCGCCCTCAAAGCCATTGCCAACGGTTCTATTGCCAAGGCAAAGAGCAACGGGGAGAGTGAGCACCCCTGCCTCGTCCCATGGTGTAGCCCAAATTACCCCAAACTCAATTGGTTCATCCGCATGCTCGCCACCGGTGCCTTGTACAGAATCCAGACCACATCCACAAACCTCTTCCCGTACCGCCCAAGCACTTCCAACAAATGCGCCTACTCCACTCAATCAAAAGCCTTCTCTGCAACCATTTGCCATCACGGCCTGCACCTCCTGTCCTTCCAAAGGCATCATAATTACATTGAGTAGCCTCCGCACATTTGTGGACAACTGCCTTCCCATCTGATCCTCGCCACCCACCCCCGCGGACAGTCCTCAATCCGCGATGCAAGCACCTTCGCCAATAGCTTGGCATCTGCATTCCGTATGACCCACACTGCTCCGGATCCTTATTCTTCTTTAAAATCATGGAGATGGAAGCCTGCGACAATGGGGGGATGCGGGGGGGTCCACCCAAAACATTTTATAAACCTTTACCGGGAACCCGTTCAGCCCGCGGGACTTTCCCTGTCTGCATCACCTCCCTACCATCCATTACCTCCCTCAGCCCGTATGGAGCCCCCAGGCCCTCAACCAGCCGCTCCTCCACCGTGAGAAACTCCAACCCATTCAGGAACCGCCGCATCTCCTCTTCCCCGGTTTTGGGGGGGGGGGGAGTGCTCCGACTCGTACAGCCTCTTATGAAAGGCCTAAATGCCCCGTTCGCACCATCCAGGTCCATCACCAGTATACCCTTATCACCTTCCACCCTGCCAGTCTCCCTTGCCACTGCCTGCTTCCTCAACTGATGGGCCAACACCCTGCTTTCCTTCTCCCCATATTCACACACTGCCCTTCAGGCTCTCCGCAACTGTCCCACCGCCTTCCCCTTGGAGACTACCCAAACTCCATCTGGAGCTTCTGCCTCTCCTTCAACAGCCCTACCTCTGGCATTTCCGAATATCTCCTGTCCCCCCTCAAAATCTCATCCACCAGCCTTGCTCTCTCCTCACGCTCCACGTTCTCCCCGTGCACCCGAATCAAAAGAAACACCCTTCTAACTGCATGGGAGTGCCTCCTACAAACGTGGCAGTCGTGAGGTCCCCGTGTTATTCAGCTCCACATAACTCCGAATGGCAGCCCGCGCCCGCTCACACATCTCCTCATCTGCAAACAGCCCCATGTCTAGCCGCCACTGTGGGCGTTGGGCCTCCCCTGAACAACCTGCAAATCCACCCAATGCAGTGCATGGTCAGAAACCACGATCACCGAATACTCCAAGTCAGCCACCTCCGTCAACAACGCCTTGTCCATCACAAAAAAATTGATCCGGGAGTACACCCAGTGCACATGGGAGAAGTATGAAAATTCCTTCACCCTTGCCCTCCCAAACCTCACGGGTCCACCTCTCCTATGCGCTCCATGAACGCCGTCAACGCTCTCACCACTGTCTATACCCTCGACAACTTGGGACTCTACCAGTGGATCTAGGACCGTATTGAAATCAGCCCCCATGTTCTACTGATACTGAGTCCAGGTCCGGAATCTTCCCCAACACTCTCATGAAATCCACGTCATTCCAATCTGGGGCATAAACATTTCCCAGGACTACCAGCATCCCCTCCAGCTTAACACTGACCATTACATACCTACCCCCCGGATTGGCCACAATGCTCCCCACCTTGAACGCCACTCTCTTATTTACCAACACCGCTACCACCCTTGTCCGCATACCAGCCCCGAATGAAACACCTGCCCCACCCCTTTCTCAGCCACATCTGATCCCCAACTTCAGGTGTGTCAACTGCAAAAGCGCCACGTCCACCTTCAGACTCCTCAGATGCGTAAACACGTGCGACCGTTTAAGTGGCCCATTCAACCTGGTCGGTGTGCTCCCGCCCCCTTCCCCTACCGATCAGCCATACCACGTTTTGAGCCAGCCGCCGGCCCGGGCCACGAGCCTCTTCAGCCCCACCCTCTGATGTCTGCCGCTATCGATCCCTTTCCAACTGCGCCACGCTAACAGTAACTCTTCCTCTCTCTCGCCCCCCCCCCCCCCAATCCGCAAACATAAAATCAACCCCATCCCCTCCCACACCTTCCTCCTGGCAACCCCCTATTCACTCCCATTAACTAGCCCGCCCAGCTCGTATGGTGGCCCTGAAGACCTCCAACATTTCCTCTTCCTCTGCCTTTAACTTTTTTTGGTCGTGTGCGGCACGATGGTACAGTGGTTAGCACTGCTGCCTCACGGCGCTTAGGTTCCAGGTTTGATCCCGGCCTGGGGTCACTATCTGTGCATAATTTGCACATTCTCCCTTTGTCCACGTGTGTCTCATCCCCACAACCCAAAAGATGTGCAGGGTAGGTGGATTGGCCACGCTAAATTGCCCCTTAATTGGAAAAAAAAGTAATTGGATACTCTAAATTTCAAAAAACTTTTGATGGTAATCATCATGGCTGAGTCACCATATCAACACCGTAGGATCAAAAGCCTAATTGAACCAGCCATATCAGCACTAGCTACATCAGTGGGGCAGAAGCTGGGTGTGGAGTCTTGTGTCTTAGTCACTCAAGGACGTTGTTTCATTCTCAATGTTCTAGTCAGGAGTGCAACACAATTCTCACTACTTGCCTGGATGAGTGGAACTGCAACAGAAACCAGTGCCCAATGTCCCATCGAAGACAGAACAGTCCTCCTAAACTGTGCCACTGCCAGAGAATGCCACATCTATCACTACCCCACAAATGCATCGTCTTGTGCTTCAAACAAGATGCAGTGCAGCAACCTTGCTTCAAGGAAGCCAAGAGCCCTAAGATCTAGGAAATACCATCACCTCCAAGTTGGCTATTCAAATCTGCCAGTCCTCCATCGTAATTGGGTCGAAATCATGAAATTCACTACTTGACACCATTGTCAAATTATCACCAGCTCAAGGACTGCAGTGACTCAAATAAATGGCCCATCACCACTCTCTCAAGGTGAAGAATGGTGAACAATCAAGGTGGCTTTGTCAGCATCGCCCACATCACAAGACATTTAAAATTACGAGAGAAGGCAAATTAACAGCGCTGCCTCCCAATCCTGATGACATCTCACAGACATGAATAGAATCCCAAAGACACGTGGACAGCCAAGAGCTATAGATGAACGGCAGTGGGTTACAAGCAAGCACTGACTTTATGGTTAAAATTCAATGTGTGTAAGTAGCAAAAATCAAATCACAGCCCCCAGGTGTGGTTGACATTGGTGAAAGAATAATTCTGTGAATCATGTTCCAAATACTAACTAAAGTATAAAGAAGAGGCATCACTAAAAGTCTAGAATTCCTTTCTCAAATACTGAAATCAAAGGATGGCCCACTCTCCAGTAGAAGCCAAAATGGGTACAGAGTGGGGTGGGCAAGTTGGAGGGCCACGTCGTAGGTCTGCCTCTGGGCTTGTTCAAGGTATCTATTGAAAGGGCACATTAGACATGACAAATCAGATTGATCACTCCATCCGCCTGCCTCTCTTCCACAGCTATGTCCGTGCCCGGCTGGCCATGGAGTAGGAAGGCATGGTGTTCATCAATATTCATGAAGCTTTCCACGAGTGGTGGGCGCCAGAGGGACTGAAGGATATTGGGGAGACTGGGGGACAATATTCTGATTTAATTTGACAAGTTTCATTTGTTCTGTACGTTTTTGGGTGTTTATTGTTTGCACCTCTTTATAAAGGGGGCACTTCTTTTAGATTAATTTTATTTTGATCAATGACATTGGTGCAACCCTCCTTACTGGTAGTTAAACATGCAGAATATATACTGTTAGAGCAACTAATGTATGTGGAATTCCCTAGCTAAATTGCACCATCTCTCTACTTCTCTTTCCTCCATTAATAATAATATAATCTTTATTATTGTCACAAGTAGGCTTACATTAACACGGCAATGAAGTTGCTGTGAAAATCCTCTAGTCACCACACTCCAGCACCTGTTTGGGTTCACAGAGGGAGAACTCAAAGTGTCCAATTCACCTAACAAGCACGTCTTTCGGTATTTGTGGGAGGACACCGGAGCACCCAGAGGAAACCCATGCAGACACTGGGAGGACGTGCAGACTCCGCACGTGACCCAAGTGGGAATCGAACCTGGGCCCCTGATGCTGTGAAGCAACAGTGCTAACCACTGTGCTACCATGCCACCCTCTTTGACATCCTCTTTACAACCCAACTCTTAAGAGCCATCCAGACACTAAACGTTAGCTCCTTTTTCTCCACAGATGCTATCAGACCTACTGATATTGCCCAGTATTTTCTGTTTTTGCTCTTTAACCAAGCATGTAGTCATGCACCCAAGGGGCTTCTGTGACTTCATGTTAAATTTTGTTCAATTATGGGCCTGTGAAATTATATTAAATATTTTCCTGTGTTAAAGGTACCATGTAAATGCAAGTACTTATTGCAGGAATTACAAACATTCTCACTGTTTTTTGTTACACAGTAGGGTGTTATTAAGCCCTTGTGAAGAGTTGTCTTGATTATCCTTTGAGATATTCATTGTTTCCAGATTTTAGCTAAAAATAAATGTATAATAAGCCTTCCATATGTAGTCACCATCATTAGTCAGTATTACGTCATGCACAGAAATATAGGCTGTGGAAAATGGCATCAACTCAAGTTGCAAATTGTTAGCTGATTTATAAAAGATGAACCACAAAATTGAATCATAATGTTGATGATCCGATGAATTAAGAAATTCAATTAATTCAGGATAAGGGAAAAGTTATTTATCTCTGCAATATCCCCTGTTGCCACAATTCACGCATGAGCAGTACAGTTTTTAGAAATCCCTAATTGAAGTGCAAAGCCATCTCGCCATTTGGTGCAGTCATTGTTTCCATGAATCCTTCCAAAATAAAATGAAAAACACTTTCGCAGTTCTGCCCTCCCTGTCTTTCGTTGCTTCCTTTTTTCCTTGTACACCTGTTCCAATACTTTCCCTCTCCCATTGATTTTGTGGGTGGGATTTTCTAGGACCGCCCACTGCCGGGACTTCTGGCTGGCCCGCGGTATCCCCTGTGTTGGGTCCTGCTACGACAGGGCAGAAAATCCCAGCCCTTATCTCTTTCTACCAGCATGTTTCCCCTCTCTTTCTCAGTGTTAGTGCTCTCCTGCTGTGGCCCCATTCGCTCGGCACCCTCATTCTCCCAGTATTCTCTATGTTCTCCTCTAATGAAATGTTACTTCAGATAATCACCTCTAATGAGCATTTTCTCATTTGCAGGATGCAGGTCTGAGTTCTGCATTGTTCATCTCCGCTGATTGTTGTTTATTCTGGAAAATTGACCTCTACAGCATTTTAAGAAGCTTTAAAAGAGACTTAGAAGGTGGGGCAGGGCTGAATTTGGTGTGCAGTTTGATTATACTGTGCATCAGTCTTCAGGGTTTTAAGTCACTCCCTCAGTAGAGCCATTTAAGCTTGAATCCGCAGCCAGATTACAGTTTCCATGGGACTGTTTACAGAGGCAGCGATTTACAACCTGGCATCTTGTACAATAAGTTGTCTACCTGTTTTATGCAAATATGGTTGTGAATTCAACATCAAATTCATAGTTTGCCAGTATAGAACCATAGAACAGTTATGGTGCAGAAATAAGTCATTCAGCCCATCATGTCTGCGCCAATCAAAAAGGGAAAAAAGAATCTCGCCACTCATTTTAATCCCACTTTGCAGCACCTGGTCCGCCGTCTTGCAGGTTACAGCTCTTCAGATGCAGGTCCAGGCACCTTTTAAATGAGTTGAGTGTTTCAGCCTCAACCACCAACTTAAGCAGTGAATTTGAAAATCCAGCATCCTCTGGATGACGAGGTCTTTCCTCATGTCCCCTCTAATCCTTCTACAAATCACCTTAAATCCCCTCTGGTAATTGACCCTTCAGCTAGGGGAAACAAGTATTTCCTGACTACCCTGTCCAGGGCCCGTATAATTTTGTACACCATAATTCGGTTATCCCTCAACATCCTCTGATCTAAGGAAAATAACCCGAGCCTGTCCAATCTCTACTCATCGCTGCAATTTTTAAGTCCTGGCAACATTCTAGTAAATCTCCTTTGCACTCCAGAGCAATTATGTCCTTCCTGTAATGTGGTAACCAGAACTGTACACAGAATTCCAGCTGTGGCCTAACCAGCGTTTTAATTGAACAACCATCCCATTCCAGGAGACTTGTTACCTTCAAAGCAGTAAAGTTGGCATTTAAGTGAAGCCACTATAACATGAGGTTAAATATAAAATGCTAAGTGACTTAAGTCTGTTGTAAAATCTCTGCCTGCAGATATGCTACACACTGTGAACAGTTTTCTGTATGATCTCTGTCTGCAGCTGCGCTGCAAGTACAATTTGCTGTGTACTGCTGCTCATCACATTATAAACATTCAATGGCCTTTGCCTGTTCATTATTAATATGCCATTCTCACCAGCATCATTTGGAAGCACAAGGCAAGCTTTTCCTCTTCTATCTCACTAGCCCCCAAGTTTTTCCCATTAATTACAACATTTTTGGTGAGATAAATGTATCTCTAGCTAAATGTCAGCAGAGCCATCTTCTTCAGCTTCGCTCCCACTCATGCTCATATACTTGTGCACAGACACTGAAGTGGAGGCAGTGATTAGTAAAGATAAAGCAGCCCCTGAAAATACAGTTGGAAAATCTGTCTTTTATTTAAATCACCGCTTTTATCTGCTAAACTCACATTCTGCATGGCATGCAGCTTCAGCCATGTGAGCCGACAGCATTTAGCAAGTCATAGAATCACTACAGCGCAGAAGGAGGCCATTCGGCCTACCGAGTCTGCACCACCCTCCAGAAGAGTACCCTACCCAGCCCCACACCCCACCCTGTCCCAGTAACCCCACATAATCTTTTGGATACTAAGGGGCAATTTAGCATGGCCAGTCCACCAAACCACAGCTTTGGACTGTGGGAGGAAACCGGAGCACCCAGCGGAAACACGCAGACACGGGGAGAACATGCAAACTCCACACAGACAGTTGCCCGAGGTTGGATTCGAACCCGGGTTCCTGGCGCTGTGAGGCAGCAGTGTGCTGCCCGGTGGGAAAGTCTGAGTATTGTTAAATTGCAGTCCCAACTTTGATGTTTTCTCTTTCCATTCCTCAGTTGAAGCATTAAATTTGCCACGAATAATAAATTACAATGTTCAAATTGTCTGTACTGGGCAGTAGTTCTGACTCGAACAGCAAATGCTCTTTAACACTAGATCAGAAAATACCTTGTGCATCTCCACTGATGTGATTTAACCTCCTTTGCTGTATCAGCCACAGTGACTCCTTGACTGAGTGAACCTGAACCCTTTATGCGAATGAGAATATTCCAAAAAAGCTAAGTAAAAGAGGGTAAAAAGAATCAAAAGAACCATAATGGTTCTTGGTGAAGCACCAGCTGGTTAGGCTGTCAGGTGCCATGAGTTGCTGACTGAGGTTGCCCAATATTTTGGCCACAGGAAACATGTGACACAATAAGATATATCTGAGGCAAGTAGAGATAATTCAGAGCTTCAGGTGGCCAGGTTCTACCAGTATCCTGGTAGTTGAAGGCTGCCAGGTGTTGAGCAAAGAACTTGCAAGATATATTTTACCTCAGCAATCCAAATCCGAGGCGGAGGAAATAAAATCACCCAGTCCCAGCTGTCCATGTGACGTCTGCTGGAGAGTGAATTTGAGTCGACATCAGGGAATGTCAAGACCAAGGTCAGCCGTGGTACAAACATACAAAATTTGAGTATGGGCTAGCCCATTCGGCCCCTTGAGCCTTCTCCACCATTCAATAAGACCAGTGCCCGCTTTTTTTATACATTTAGAGTATCCAATTATTTTTTTCCAATTATGCAGCAATTTAGTGTGGCCAATTCACCTACGCTGCCCATCTTTGGGTTGTGGGGGTGTGACCCATGCAGACATGGGGAGAATGTGCAAACTCCACACATGCAGTGACCCAGGGCCGGGATCAAACCTGGGTCCTCAGAGCTGTAGGCAGCAGTGCTAAACACTGCGCCATCGCGCCGCCCAGAACATGGCTAACCTGTTTGTGTTTCAATTCCACATTCCCATCTACTCCCAATAACCTTTGATTTCCTTGCCTAACAAGAATCAATCTACCTTTGCCTTAAAAATATTACAGTGCTAATGTAAGCCTACTTGTGACGCTAATAAAGATTATTATTATATTCATTGACCCCGCCTCCACAACCTTCTGAGGCAGAGTTCCAAAGTCGCACAACCTTCTGAGAGAAAAGGTTTTCCTCATAACTGTCCAAAAAGGGTGACCCCTAATTTTAAAACAGTGCTCCCTAGTTCTGGGATCATCCACAAGAGGAAACATCCTTTCCACAATCACCTTGTCAGGACCGTTCAGGATCTTATCTACTTAATCAAGTCTAGACTATGAGGCAGAATGGCCCTTAAGATAAATGCAATAGGGCAGGTGGTACCCATGAAACTAGAACCCATGGGCGGCACGGTGGCTCAGTGGTTAGCACTGCAGCCTACGGCGCTGAGGATCTGGGTTCGATCCCAACCCGGGTCACTGTCCGTGTGTTGTTTGCACGTTCTCCCCGTGTCTGCGTGGGTTTCACCCCCACAACCCAAAGATGTGCAGGTTAGGTGGATTGGCCACGCTAATTTGCCCCTTAATTGGAAAAAATATCATTGGGTAGTCTAAATTTATTTTTATAAAAGAAACTAGAACCCAGCACAAATTAACTCTCTTTTGGTTTTTACTGATCAATATGCTAAACTATATGAAGTGGGCGCAGCCTCTCAGGATTTGAGTGACAAACATTTTAAATCAGTGCAACAATATAAAGGCACATTCTACAAAGTGACGGGTGTTGCCTTGAGGGGCAGGCTAAACTGATTGGTGAGAATGGTTTTATAATGCATTTTAGCATTCAGCATGATTAATATTTACTGTGAAACATATTTGGACAACTCAGTGTATGTAAACATCAGCGTCATTCAGCAATTGCTTTGTAAAGCAGAAGTCCCCTTCTTACCGTGACACAAGGATACAGACCAAGACTGTCATTCATCTTGTTTTTCATCAGATCCTAAGTAGGAGACAGAAATAAAGTACGAAGAATGGACCTCGAGCTGCACAGGTATTCTGGTGCTCAGTTGCAGAGACCTGCAGGTCACAGCTTTGGATCCTATTAGGGGCTGGTTTAGCACACTGCGCTAAATCGCTGGCTTTTAAAGCAGACCAAGGCAGGCCAGCAGCACGGTTCGATTCCCGTACCAGCCTCCCCGAACAGGCGCCGGAATGTGGCGACATTCACAGGGGCTTTTCACAGTAACTTCATTTGAAGCCTACTTGTGACAATAAGCGTACTTTACTTTACTTTAGTATGTGCTGGACGTGTGTTCCACCAGACTCTCCCTCATACAGTACACCACCCACTTGGATGTTCTGTTTGAGAGTTAGAATTGTCATAGCGGAGACAATCCTGCCCGTACTGCTGTGTACACATTCCAGCAAGGATCCTTGGGCAGCTGCGAGTTGGAAAACTTTGCCCTAATTGCTGAGGTCAGCTGCAGCTTCCTTAATTATTCTGAATGATTTTTCTCAGGGTTAAAGTTTTCAATTAAAAGCCATGCAATTGTACTGCAATAAAAAGGTTTGAATACTGTCAGGTACATTCTACACTACAGCATCCTGAGATAATTTGTGTGTCTGTTTGGCTCAGTTGGCACTGTCGTGTCTTGAGTCAGGAGGTTGTCTGTTGAATTGCCAAACCAGGACTTGAGCACACAACCTAGGGTGACAATTTGGTGCAGTGCTGAGAAAGTGCTGCGTCGTTGGTGGTGCTGTATTTCAAATTAGATGATAAACCATCTAAGCCTCCTCCAGTGGTTGAGGTATGCAATAAAGACCCGAGTGCGGTTCAAGAAGATGATCAGGGAGTAGGGTGATATTCAGACCAATGTTTCCCCGACAACCAACATCGACAAAAGGAGGTTGACTGGGTGGGATTTAATCATTGCTGGTTGATGGATCTTGCTGTGCATAAATGACTGTTGCAATTGGTGATATAACACATCTATAATATGCATTCTACACTGGCCACAGAATGAAACATTTACTCGAGCGATAAACAAAATGCACCCTGCATATAATATTGGAGGCAAACTCTCAGTTCAATAAGAAAGTAAGCTAAAAGCTGTTGAAATGGCTAACCTTGACTGTTTTTAAAAATTCATTTACGGGACATGGGCAGCGCTGGCTAGGCCGGCATTTATTGCCCAACCCTAGATTCCCTTCAGAAGGTGGTGGTGAGTTAGTTACCTTCTTAAACCACTGCAGTCCCTGAGGTGCAGGTACATCCACAGTGCTGTTAGGGAGAGAATTCCAGGATTTTGACCCAGCGGCAGTGAAGGAACAGCGATATATCTCCAAGTCAGGATGGTGAGTGACTTGGAGGGGAATCTCCACATGGTGGTGTTCCCATGTATCTGCTGCTCTTGTCTTTCTAGATGGTAGTAGGTCGTGGGTTTGGAAGAGGCTTCCTAAGGAACCTTGGTGAGTTCCTGCAGTGCATCTTGTAGATGGTACACACGGTTGTTAATGTTCATCGGTAGTGAAGGGATTAAATGTTTGTGGAAGGGGGAGCAATCAAGCTGGCTGCTTTGTCCAAGATGGTGTTGAGCTTCTTGAGTGTTATTGGAGCTGCATTCATCCAGACAAGTGAATTCCATCACACTCCTGACTTGTGCCTTGTAGATGGTGGACAGGCTTTGGGAGGGGGTCAAGTGGTCAGTTACCCGCTGCAGGATTCCTAACCTTTGACGTGCACTGGTAGCCACAGTATTTATATGGTTAGCTCAGTTTCTAATCAATGGTAATCTTGAATGTTGATAATGGAGGATTCCGATATGGCAATGGCGATTGTTAGATCTTGTTGGAGATGGTTATTGCCTGGCACTTGTATGATGTGAATGTTACTTGCCACTTGTCAGCCCAATCCTACATATTGTCCAGGTCTTGCTGCATTTGGACACGAATTGCTTCAGTATCTGAGGAGTCGCGAATGGTGCTGAACATTATGCAATCATCTGTAAACATCCCCGCCTCTGACTTTATGATGGAAGAGAGATAATTAATGGAGCAGCTGCTAGTCAGGCCGAAGACACAGAGATTTCATCATGGCCCTCTTTTCCTTTTGTTTTGCAGATTCTGTAGGAATTATTGAAGATGTTGTGTTGCTGGGAGCACCAGTGGAAGGTGGGGCCAAACATTGGCAGCCCCTCACTAAAGTGGTTGCGGGGAGAATAATTAATGGCTACTGCAGGTACACACAAACATGTTCTGCACTTTGAGAGTTTAGCACCAGTGACTTATTATCAGGGCCAGAATTCCTGACTTTGCTCATATAACATAAAGTAGATAAATACGAAGTGATGGATGGGCTAGGAAGCACCAACCAGAATACAAGTTCAAAGAAAGGACAATTTTTGCATATTCAGATCATTAATTATGAAAGGCTCACTGCGTTCCATTGCTCAGGCGAATTGAAAAATTTGTTGGTAACTTTTACAAGAAAATAGTTTGGCCATGATTAGCTCCCGTTTTGGAAATTCCCAGTCGAGGAAGTATATTGAACAAAGAGAGCGGGGTAGCACGGTGGTGCAGTGGTTAGCACTGCTGCCTCACTGTGCCGAGGACCCGGGTTCGATCCCGGCCCCGGGTTACTGTCCGTGTGGAGTTTGCACATTCTTCCTGTGTCTGCATGGGTCTCACCCCCACAACACAAAAAGGTGCAGCGTAGGTGAATTGGCCACGCTAAATTGCCCCTTAATTGGAAAAATGAATTGGGTACTTTAAATTTATAGAAAAAAAAATGAAGAGAGCTTAAAGCATGATCTTTCTAGAATGTTTGGACAATGAGAAATAGGCATGAGGAGAGTCTTAAGATACAGGAGTATTTCCGTTGATACTAATGGCTATGAAGTTTTTTGAAATGACTTGAAGTCATGAAAAATGGTACTGCATGGATAATGTTTTTATAAAAGGAAACATAATACAGTTTTTTAACTTTGAAAAATGTTAGCAGTGTAAGGACAGAAAGACGCTTCTTGTTTCAGTGTCGTTGATTATCAATTTAAATTTTCATTAAGAGAGGTTATGAGAAATATTGTTCAAGAGTTGTTGGAGCATGGAATGCCTTGCCAGACTGAAAAGTTGAGTATAGGCCATTGTATTTTTTTAAAGGGAGAAGGAGAGAGCATTTGAAGATACTTGGCTGTTGCAAAAAAGGATAGTTGAATTAGTCTGGGATTGTTTTTTTTTAAACAAACAATTTTTAATGAGGTATTTTTGGCATAACAGTCACAGTACAAAAACAATAGAGTACAAAGAACAGTAATCAAAAAGCAACCGCCGACATCCGTCCCTCCAAGGCCAGCCTATTTAACCCCCTACTCTATACTACCCTAACCCCCCCCCCGCGCTGACGATTAATTCTCCGCAAAGAAGTCAATGAATGGTTGCCACCTCCAGGCGAACCCTGACACCGACCCTCTCAAAGCGAACTTGATCTTTTCCAGGCCGAGAAAGCGCGCCATGTCGGTTAACCAGGCCTCTGACTTCGGAGGCCGAGACTTCCTCCAAGCCAGTAATATCCGTCGCCGGGCTACCAAGGAGGAAAAGGCCAGAACATCTGCCTCTCTCTCCTGCTCAACACCCAGGTCTTCCAACACCCCAAAGATCGCTACCCCTGGACTCATTTCCACCCTTGTTTTCAATACCCTGGACATGACATCTGCGAACCCTTGCCAATATCCCCTAAGTTTTGGGCATGCCCAGGACATGTGAACATGGTTCGCTGGTCCACCCGCACACCTGACACACTTGTCTTCCCCCCAAAAAAGTCTACTCATCCGGGCCGCTGTCATGTACGCCTGGTGTATCACCTTAAAGTGGATCAAGCTGAGCCTTGCGCATGTAGCGGTCGCATTGACCCTGCTCAGCGCCTCCGCCCATAGGCCGTCTTCCATCTCACCCCCCCCAGTTCCTCCACCCACTTACGCTTCAGCTCTTCTATATGCGTCTCCTCTGCCCCCATTAATTCTTTGTAGATGTCCGAGACGATCCCCTCCCCCACCCATCCCCTAGACTCTACCCTATCTTGAATCCCTCTTAGTGGCAGGAGTGGGAAGGATGATACCTGCCTGCGCAGAAAGTCCCGCACGTGAAGATATCTAAAATCATTCTCTGCTGCCAACCCGAACTCCTCCTCCAGCGCCCTCAAGCTGGGGAAGCTCCCTTCCAGAAACAGTTCCCCCGTCTTCTCAATTCCCGCCCTTTGCCATACCCGAAATCCCCCATCTCGGCTCCCAGGAGCGAACCGATGGTTGGCACATATTGGGGACCAAACCGATGCTCTCACTGCACCAACATATCTCCTCCATTGACCCCAGATCCTCGGGGCCGCCACCACCACAGGACTGGTAGAATATCTCGCCAGCGGGAACGGCAAAGCTGGTGCCCCTGCAAGAGACTGCCTCTATCTGCTCTCAAGCCGCCTCCGTCCCCACTACCACTTCCTTAGCATCGCAATATTGGCCGCCCAGTAATAATTACTAAAATTTGGCAGGGCCAGCCCCCCACCCGATTCCTCTCGAGCATCACTTTTTTCACCCGTGGGAACTTACCCGCCCAAACAAAGCCCAAAATAATTTTGTTGATCCTCTTAAAAAAGGACCGTGGGATGAAAATCGGGAGGCATTGGAACACAAATAAAAATCTTGGCAATATCGTCATCTTAACCGTCTGCACCCTTCCTGCCAGTGATAGTGGGAGCGCATCCCATCTCCGAAACTCACCCCTCATCTGCTCAACCAGCCGGGACAAGTTCAACTTGTGTAACGGCCCCAGTCGCGCGCCACTTGTATCCCTAGATATCTAAAATTGTCTCCCACTAACCTGAACGGTAACTCCCCCAGTTGGCCGTCCTGACCTCTTGCCTGGACTACAAACATCTCACTCTTCGTCATATTCAATTTGTATCCCGAAAACCGGTCAAATTCCCCCCGAATCGCCATAATCTCCCTCATCCCTGTCCCTGGATCTGCTACATATAGGAGTAAGTCACCCGCATATAGCGATACCCTATGCTCCACCCCCCCTAACCAGCCCTTTCCAGCCCTAGAAGCTCTCAGAGCAATTGCCAGCAGCTCTATGGCTAACGCAAACAGCAGTGGGGAGAGGGGACATCCCTGTCTTGTCCCCCGATGCAGCCGAAAATAGTCCGAGGTCATCTTATTCGTCCTTACACTGGCTTCCGGAGCCTGGCACAACAGCCTGACCCAGTCGATAAAGCCCCTACCAAACCCAAACCGTCCCAGCACCTCCCAGAGATAGTCCCACCCTACCCGGTCGAACGCCTTCTCTGCGTCCATGGCCACAACTACCTCAACTTCCCTTCTCTCCGGGGGCATCATAATCACATTAAGCAGCCTTCTTATATTGGCTACCAACTGCCTACCCTTGACAAATCCGGTTTGGTCCTCCATAATCGCCTCCAGCACACAATCTGCAATCCTGGAGGCCAGCACCCTGGCCAGCAAATTAGCATCCACATTAAGCAACGTGATCGGCCTATAGGGCCCACATAGCTCCGGGTTCTTGTCCGCTTCAATATTAACGAGATGGTGGCCTGTGACATCGTCAGGGGCAGCACCCCTCTATCCCTCGCCTCGTTAAAAACCTTAACCAGCACCGGCCCAAATATCCCCGAAATTTCTTGTAAAATTCCACCGGGAACCCAGCTGGCCCCGGAGCTTTACCTGACTGCATCGTCTTCAAGCCCTCAGATATTTCTTCGGCCCGAATCGGAGCCCCCAACTCGCCCACCAGCTCCCTACCCACCCTTGGGAAGGTCAACACTCCAGAACGCGTTTCATCTCCTCGGGCCCAGTGGGGGGCTCCGAGCAATAAAGTGCACTATAAAAGTCCGTAAATGCCCTGTTTAGCCCAGCCGAGTTCCCTACCAGGTTCCCATCTCCGTCGACCACCTTATTAATTCCCCTGGCCGCCTCCCTCTTCCTCAGCTGCTGTGCCAGCATTCTGCTGGCCTTCTCTCCATATTCATACAGCGTCCCCCTCGCCTTTCTAAGCTGCTCTACTGCCTTGCCAGTGGACAGTACCCCAAACTCAGTCTGCAGCCTCCGGCGCCCCCTTAACAGTTCCGCCCCTGGGGTCACCGCATACCTCCTATCTACCCGTAGGATCTCCTTGATCAGTCGGTCCGTCTCTGCCCTGTCCGTCCTGTCACTATGAGCTCGGATTGAAATCAACTCTCACCACTGCCTTCAGCGCCTCCCAGATCACCGCTGCTGAGACTTCCCCTGTGTCGTTGACCTGCAGGTAGTCCTACATGCACTTCCCTAATCTCTCGCTTACCGCCTCGTCCGCCAACAAGCCCACGTCCAATCGCCACTGCGGGCGTTGGAAGCTCTCCTCACTGGCCTGCAGTTCCACCCAGTGTAGGGCATGGTCCGAAATAGTGATGGCCGAGCACCCCGTGTCCACCACCCCCGCCAGCAGATCCCTGCTCAAAATGAAAAAATCGATCCGGGAATACACTTCATGTACATGCAAGTAGAAAGAAAACTCCCTAGCCGTCGGCTGCCTAAACCTCCATGGGTCGATTCCCCCCCATCTGCTCCATGAACCCTATCAGCTCCTTTGTCATCGCTGGCACCCTCCCCATTTTCGAGCAGGACCGGTCCAGGCTGGGGTCGATAACCGTATTAAAATCCCCTCCCATCACCAACTTGTGCGAATCCAGATCCGGTATCTTCCCCAGCACCCTCTTGATGATTTCAACATCGCCCAGTTCGGCGCACAGACATTAACCAATATCACCTTCCTCCCCTCCAGCTTACTGCTCATCATAACATAACGGGCCCCCCCGCCCGAAACTATACTGCCCGCCTGGAATTGCACCCGCTTATTAATTAAAAGCGCCACCTCTCTCGTCTTGGTATCCACCCCCGAATGGAAGACCTGACTGACACAGCCCTTCCTCAGCCTGACTTGATCCGCCACTCTCGGGTGGGTCTGCTTCAACATCACCACGTCCGTCTTCAGAGCCCTCAGGTGCACGAACACACGGGCCCTCTTGACCGGCCATTCAGCCCTCTAACGTTCCAGGTGATCAGCCTGGTTGCCCCCCCTGCCGCCGATCAGCCATCCCCCTTTCTGGGCCTGCCCCCCCCGGCCCATGCGCCGCTCCACCATCTGCCCGCCTCCAGGTAGCCCTCACCCCCGACCTCCTCTCCGTCCCCGAACCCAGGTCCCTCCCTCGTCAGCAGAGTAACTCCCCCCCTCCTCCGAGCAACATCACCCGATAACCCAACTCCTGCCCCGTATTGAACCAATACACACCCCCCACTGTGCTTGCGTGGACTAGCTCACCTGGCTGGGCTGGTGACCCTCGCCTCCTGCGCCACAAGGTGTCTCGCCTATTGTTTCCTACCCCCCCCCCCCCCCCCCCCCCCCCCCGCCCGCCCATCGAAACCGCTTCCCGCATCAAACCAAATCCGAACAATCGCCTAATTATCATAGGAGACAACCCAAGAGAGACACAGACACCCACAAGAAAACCCCTCAATAATACAATTTAAAGTAATGCAAAATGAAAAAAGCCCCCACCAACCATCCCCATCAAGACACCGAACAACCCAACAAAAAACAAATATCGTTTACTCCCCATCTTCACCGAAACTTCAAAGACAAAAAAAAGGCAATAGTCAAGCCGTATATACATCGTTCAAACAAAAAGAAAGATACCGCCACTTAAGTCCAAAACGTTCTCAGTTCTGCGCCAGACTCCTCTTGGCAAAATCCATCGCCTCTTCGTGCGACTCGAAGTAATGGTGCTGGTCCTCATGGGAGACCCAGAGGCACGCCGGGTAGAGGAGCCCGAACTTCACTTTCTTCTTGAACAGGATCTCACTTGCCTGAAGCCTGCCCTCCGTCTGGCCACCTCCACACTCAGGTCCTGATAGAGGCGCAATATGCTATTGTCCCACTTGCAGCTCCTGGTACATTTGGCCCACTGGAGGACACACTCTTTATCCAAAAATCTGTGGAACCGAACCACCATCGCCCTTGGAGGGTCCCCCGGCCGTGGCTTCCTCGCCATCGCCCTGTACGCCCTGTCCACCTCCAACGGTCGGGGAAAAGCCCCCTCCCCCAGAAGCTTCTGGAACATATTTACCACAAAAGCGCCCGCATCAGCCCCCTCAGCCCTTCAGGGAGACCGACAATTCTTAAGTTCTGCCGGCGCGCGCTGTTCTCTAGATCTTCCACCTTTTCTAACAGCCTTTTCTGCTGATCCTTCAGCATCCCCACCTCCAACTCCACCACCGTTTTGTGCTCCTCCTGGTCCGCCAGTGCTTTCTCCAACTTCTGGATCGTCCGATCCTGGGCATCCAGCCTACGTTCCATCTGATTGACCGACTCCTTTATTGGGTCGAGACAATCTTGTTTCTGTCTGGCGAAGCCCTCTTGGGTGACCTGCATCAGCTCCTCCATCGATGGCTGGGCCGTCGCAGCAGGGGTCCAAACCTCGGCCATGTTAGCTTCAGCAGCCACTTCTACCCAGCCCTTGCTTATCTTTCTATTTCTTCCCTTACGATCCCTTGGGGTTTTCTGTTCCATGCACCACTGTGTGGATCCAGTGCTTAAATGCCCGCACTTTCAAAATCAGAACTCAAAGCCACGAAAAAGTCAGGAAAAAGGTCCAAAAGCCCGGCCAGAGTGGGAGCCACCAAGTATGCGACTTACTCCCCCATTGCCGCCACCGGAAGTCTAGTCTGGGATTGTTAATGAGTCAGCACAGCCACAGTGAACAATCAGCGTCCTTGTATGGGCTATTAACTTCCATGGTTCTAGAGGACCTGGGAGAGTTTGAAATATTTTGATCAGTACCCCAGCCAGGCTGGTACAGTGGGCTAGATTTGGTGGTAAATTTATTTCCATGGGGAAACCTGCCTATCTTACTAAAGACCCTGATCACGATATATCAATTAGTATTTCTAAATCTAATCCTAATGTTGTGGTGTAATGTATTTGTTAAAAATTAAATTTATTTAAAAGGAGAAACCAGTTTGGACGGGTGAGATTGAGCTTAAAGCAGATCCAATCTTATGTAGAGAATTAAGTAATAGTCGGGGCAGAATTGCCTTTGATGTTATGCTGATCTCGCTCTGAACAAACGTTTTTTCATCAAATCTTTTCTGTCAAGTGAATTCTTTCTGCTCCAACAGGGGGGACTGGCTGCTGAATTTTGTCTATCGTAGTTCTTCAGTACAGCTACACGTAGCAGGTCTACAACCAATTACCATGGATGACAGAAAAATGATTAATGTGGATCTTTCATCCATTGTGAGTATTTATCTCCCCTGCCTTAAATAATATTTGACTGTTCTGTACAGGACGTTTTCAGTTTTCCTTAATTGAAAGACTGTTTATTTCCAGAATGCTGATGTAGCCAATTTGGACCTATCTTAAACTAATTTTTTTTTTAAGCTGTCCCACTATATTGTGTGCAAATCTGGGCATGGAACCCTCTTCAGCTTCAAACATGGTTGGCTCTTTTTTCATGTGAGGTGAAGATTCACATCACCTTTTCCATCCCTGGTACAGAGTGTGGACATCTAGCTGTCCCCAGTTCAGTGAATTAGATGTTTTCCCCCAACTTTGCCCCTTCAACTAAGCCTTAGAAGAGAAACCCTGCTGTTGTACCAGTGTGAACGTTTCCATTCCTCACAGCTCTCAGTTGAACTGTAGCTTCTGTGGAGTCAAACCCAAACTAACTCCCTGAGGAGTTGGTTTGAAAAGCATTGCCAACACACTCAATTGGCAAAGGTAACCCTGACATAGAATCCAAACGTGATATTATTGCTAGGATGATGTACCACAATTCCTTTTTTAGAACTGTAAGTGTTGACAACATAGGTTGTAAGTACCCAACATTTTGTCAAGCTCCCTCAGAATCATACATGTTTAAACAAGATGGCCTCTCATTCTTCTAAATTCCAATGCGTATAGGACCAACCTGCTCAATATTTTCTCATAAGGCACCCCTTCACCTCAGGAAGTGAACCTTCTTTGAATTGCTTCCAATTCAAGTATATCTGTCTTTAAATCAGGAGACCAAAACTGTACACAGTCCCCTAGTTGCAGTCTCATCAATGCCATTTACAGCTGTAACAAGACTTGCCTACTTTTATTTTCTATCCCCCTTGCAATAAAGGTCAATATTCCATTTGCCTTCCTAATTACTTGCATGTTATTTTTTTGTGTGCATCATGTACAAGGACACCCAGATCCCCCTCTCCATTTAAATAATACTCTACTTTTATATTCGTCCTGCCAAAATGGACAATCTGACATTTTCCCACATTATACTCTTAACACTTCTAATTTCATTCCTAACAAGGAACAATCAGAAATGCTAGAAACCCTTCTCATGTCCAGAATTGGTGAGGTAATTTTTCAACATTTGGTTTGATCTTAATAAAGTCTATTTAAAATGTTCAATGTTATTACTATGTTTAAAGAAGCATCATCAGCAAATTCTAACCTTTACTGTGTAATTACTGTCAGATGAGTTTATAGTTTGTTTTTAAATTCTTTGTACAATCAATAAACTGAAGACATTTTTATCCCCAACACACCAAGGATAAGAAATTCTCTGATATGTGTGTAGCAACAGCAGAAGCATATTACTGTTAAATGTACTTAATCTATTTAACATGGGGGAGGTGGAGATTGCACTCGCACTTTGAGATGGGGGCGCTCTTTAAAAAGGGCGCCCAGATCTCTGTGAGGCTTCTTTGGGTCCCACCCATCACTTTTCGGAGAGTTTGACGCCTGGCTGCAAAAATGCAAGTGAGGGAGTAGAGCAGTTAATGTCCAGCCTCATCACATTACACAGTCAATGTGCTAATGAAAATTTGACACTGTGATTAATAATGATGAAAGTAATTGTGGCCTCCCACAAGTGGTTTATGCCATTTCAGACCTCAGTTGTTTTGGGGAAATTTAGATACAATCTGAACTTCTTAGCCGTGTAATATTTAACTTCAGACGAGCAAAATGAAGAGTATTAAACTGTCAATAACATACATTGCAATATTGGGAATTTTGATGAAGATTGAAAACAGGTCAAGTAAAGCGAGATTGCAAAACATTGTCAGCTTAAAACATTGTGGGATGAAATGAAGCAGCACAACTGTGAACAGGATGCACGGAAGCAGGAGTTCGTTCTAACCTCATGCTACATGAAATGAAATAAAAATCGCTTATTGTCACAAGTAGGCTTCAAATGAAGTTACTGTGAAAAGCCCCTAGTCGCTACATTCCGGCGCCATTTCGGGGAGGCTGGTACGGGAATTGAACCGTGCTGCTGGCCTGCCTTGGTCTGCTTTCAAAGCCAGCGATTTAGCCCTGTGCTAAACAAGCCCCTAATGGAAGAGACAGCGACAATGATTGTCTGGCCAAATTGGGATTATCCAAAGTTTTTCTCTTCAGTTTGGTGTGTAAGTAACTCTGTTGTTCAGTATTTGCAGCTTAGTCTGGCTACCTGAAATGTAAGTTTAAACCTGTGAATCACAAGTTGGAGTTCACATCTAACCGGAATAAATTTCACAACTAATGCAGAGGATTGAAATGACAGTCTTGCTTCAAGTGTCACTGGAACTAAAATCAAGAAATTAGTCCAAAGAGGCCAGACACGAGGGGTATATATTGAGCAGCTATACTTTTATCATTTTCTTTCACAGGTTGTGGGCTTTGTTGGCTGGGCCAGTAATTGTTGCCCATTCCTGGTTGCCCTAAAAAGGATATTGGTGAGCTGCCTTCCTGCACTGCTGCAGTATATGTGGTGTAGGTACACCCACAGTGTTATTAGGGCGGGACTTTCAGGATCACGACTAAACGACAGGGAAGGAATGGCAATATATTTCCAAGTCAGGATGTTGTGTGTCTTCCAGGTGGTGGTGTCCCCATGTGGCTGCTGCCCTTATCCTTCTAGGTAGTACAGATCATGGGTTTGGAAGATGCTCTTCAAAGAACCCTTGCTGATTTGCTGCAGTGCATCTTGTAGATGGTACACACTGCTGCCACTGTGTATTAGTGGTGGAGGGAATTAACGTTGAAGGAGATGGGCGAGTGTCGATCAGGCAGAGCTGTTCCGTCCTTGTTGATGCCAAGCTTCTTGAGTGTTGTTGGAGCTGCACTCAACCAGGCAAGTGGTGAGCATTCCATCGCACTCATGAATTGTGCCTTGTTGGTGGTGGACAGGCTTTGGCAAGTCAGGCGGAGGTATACTCACTGCCAAGTTCCCAGCCTCTGATTTACTTTTCTAGCCACAGTATTTGTATGTTTGGTCCCATTCAGTTGCTGGTCAATGGGATGTTGATCGAGGGAGATTCAGCAATGGTAATGCCATTGAATGTTAAGTGGTGATGGTTAGATTCTTTTTTGTAGGAGATGGTCATTGCCAGGCGCTTGTGTAACATGAATGTTGCTTGGTATCAAAAGAAACTTATCAATGACCACATTGAGTTCCCCAAAACCTGAAAGTTGGTGCCGTCTAACCCTATGACCATACATTTAATTGTGAGCTTTTGAAAAGCTGACTAGAAAATTCTAGAATGTAGCATATGTGAAAACACTTCATTCAAATACTATTCATCTTTCTTCAACACCATGTCAGAGATACTTAATGTCAATTTGGAGACATGTCCACTGGTGGTCATTTTCAGGGTATCAGACTCTCCGGTGCTGCAGAGGAGAGTGAAGGCGGATGTCCTTGCCTTTGCCTCGTTAATAGCCCAGAGACAAATTCTGCTTGTGTGGAGGTCTCCTACTTGTTTAAGTGCTGCAGCTTGGTTTGGTGACCTCATGTCATTCTTGCATTTGGAGATGGCAAATACACGATTAGGGGGTCTACCTAAGATGGCAGCCATTCATTTCCTTTATTAAAGAGCTGGACACTATCAGCTCTTCAGGGGCTTTGTTTAGTGCTGGGGGTTAAGTTAAATTGTGTTTTTGATTGTCATTTTTTGATATTGTAACTTGGGTTAATTGTTTTATATGAATTTGGTTATGATGAAAAAAATTCAATATTTATGAAAAAATACAAATGGTGTTCCACAAAACATAGCAGACCAATAACATTAGCTATGCTAGATTACCAAACAACTTTATTTCTGTAACATACTTCCTATAAATATAAATACTCCCTAATTTCCAAACATAATTAAGCGAGGACCGGCCAGGTTTCCACCACTGCTATCGAAGTGAAACCACCCTAATCCTAGTCATGAACTCCATTCTCTGTGGCTGAGACTGATCTTTCTTCAATGCTTCGCAACCTCTTTGTCCAGCTTGAAATGAGCCTCAATTTTCACTGGTTAAATATAAGGAGTAGCCCTGTTTTCAGGCCCAGCCCCAACACAATAACCTGCCACCAACTATGACCCCCTCCCAAATATTGATTCAGGCTGTACTAGACTGTCCTTGACCTTGATGTCCAATTTAGCCCAAAGATCAACTTTTGACCCCTTCTCCACAGAAAATGCCTTCTTCCATACACACCTCACAGGGGCTGGTTTAGCACACTGGGCTAAATCGCTGGCTTTTAAAGCAGACCAAGACAGGCCAGCAGCACGATTCAATACCCGTACCAGCCTCCCCGAACAGGCGCCGGAATGTGACGACTTGGGGCTTTTCACAGTAACTTCATTTGAAGCCTACTTGTGACAATAAGCGATTTTCATTTAATTTCATTTCATCTACTTCAACCTGTCCTCCTATCAACCTATCCTACCAACTGCTGGTCATCCAGTACTTTCAATTTAAAATTCTCATCCTCACATTTAAATCCTTTCATAGTCTTGGCCATCTCTATAATCAATTCCTGACTGATCACCCTACCCAGAACACTCTATTCCCCCAAGGGAATGTGCTTTTAGCCATCCAGGCCTTGTTATCTGAAATGCCCACTCTCAAGCCCAACTCCCTTTCGGACAGGCACAGACTCTCATCCAGTACTAGCATAGGCTCCCCTCCAACACTGGCATATGCTCTCCTCCAACACTGGCATAGGCTCCCCTCCAACACTGGCATAGGCTCCCCTCCAACACTGGCATAGGCTTCCCTCCAGTAGTGGCATGTGCTCAACAAAGTACTGGCGCATGCTCAACAAAGCACTGGCACAGGCTCCCTTTTATAAGTGGCACAGGCCTCCCTCAGCACTGACACAGGCTCCCCTTTATCACTGACACATGGTACCTCTCTCTCACAAGCATACAGATGTGTGCTTCATCTGTATTCTTGATGCATGCTTGCTCTTTACTACTGTCTCCCTCTGTATACCAGACACACATCCCTATCAGAATACGACACACACGCTCTCTGCATGCCAGACGCGCAATCCTTCTGCACTCTGGGCATAGACTTCCTGTGTAATCCAGACCTGCTCATCTGTATTCCTCATTCATGTCCCCTTGGTATTCTTCATACTCATTCTTTATGTGCTGTTGATACATGCTCCCACTGTATTACAGAGCATACTCTCTCAGTATTGCTGACATGTGCTTCTTCGATATTTCGGATGTGTGTTCCCTCTACATCTCACCTTGCTTCCATGTTGTGTGCAAACTTTGTCATTTTCATGTCAGATGTTATTCATCATCCAAGGTCTTTAGAAAACTTGGAACAAGGAGGGAAGGCCCAGCAAGCTCTCTGCTTCCGTGCTTTCCTTGGCATTACGGTGCCAAATTCCCAACTATGCTACTGCCCCAGTATTCATAGAATCCCTACAGTGCAAAAGGAGACCATTCGGCCCACCTAACCTTTTGTATACTAAGGGACAATATTATCATGGCCAATCCACCTAACGTGCACATCTTTGGACAGTGGGAGGAAACTGGAGGAAACCCACGCAGACACAGGGCATTAAATTATCTTTGTTTCTGATACCCCTAGGTTTACCCCAACCCCTAATTGTATATTTGTTCAAAAACTTTTTTAGCAGTATTAATCAACAGTGCTAACTTTCTGCACTAATCTGTGGAAAATAGTTCCTCCTAATGCAATATCTCCAGGCCTACTTTCAATCACAGGTCCCTTGACTGTGAGTCGTGCATGTTCTGGTACATATGGAAAATGGATTATACAAATGGGCATGACTCCTGTTTACCAAATGAGAGTAAAGGGAACGCCAGGCATTTCAACCTCTAACGGTTTTATTCAGGAAGAAATTAGTGTATCCACTTTTGTTAGGGGAGATGGTAGCTTGGTGGTAATGTCACTGGACTAGTAATCCAGTGTTAATGTTCTGGGGACAAGGGTTCAAATCCCACCATGGAAAGGGTGGAATTCAATTTCAATTAATAAAACCTGGAATTGAAAGCTAATCTCAGTAATGAAAACCCATCTGGTTCACTAATGTCCTTTAAGGAAGGAAATCTGCCATCCTGGATTCCAGAGGCACACCAATGTTGATTGGTTCTTAACTGCCCTCTGAAGTTGCTGAGCTGACCACTCAGTTCAAGGGCAATTAGGGATGGGGAACAAATACTGGCACAGCCAGAGACGCCCACATCCTATGAAATAATTTTTTTAAATCACCAACCCAAAATTATTCTCATTCTAAATTAAAATAGAGAAAGCTGGCAACAGTACAGGAGGAGCAAAGCATGAAGTGGACAAATGCACTGACCAGTTAGACTGGTCCACATGACTAGAAATTCATGTGGAGTCACAGTGGTTAGCACTGCTGCCTCACAGCGCCAGGGACCCAGGTTCAATTCCAGCTTCAGGTGACTGTCTGTGTGGAGTTTGCACATTCTCCCCGCGTCTGCATGGGTTTCCTCTGGGTACGCCGGTTTCCTCCCACAGTCCTAGGATATGTGGATTGGCCACGATAAAATTGTCCCTTAGTATCCAAAAGGTTAGGTGGGGTCACGGGGATTGGGCGGGGGTGTGGCCTAGGTTAGGGTGCTCTTTCTGAGGGTCGGTGCAATCTCTCAGGGCCGAATGGCCTCTTTCTGCACAGTAGGGATACCATGACTTCTAAGATGTCCCTGCAACTCAGTCTGAGCCGAATTAGCAAATCTCAGACAGAGCATTACAACCTTCTCAGCACCAAGGGGTTAGAGAAAATGAAAGTCTTGATCCCAGTCCATGCTCCCCGCTGGAACTTGAGTATAGACAGATGGAAACAGAATCAGGAAGCATTGTGACACTGTACACTGTCAGGAAACTTGCCAAAACCTCATGGTCAGACTCGCCCATGCTGAATGGTCAAGCAGGCCTGTCTGTATCCACAAGACTGCATTCTTACAGGAGTCAGCAACCTCAGGAATTTAGGAAACGGCTTGGAAAAAAGATTAGGTGGGGGAAAATAAACAGAGACGTAGTTAGTATTGTATGTCCTTGGATGATATCCTGAATGATATCCAAATTAATTACAGCAGCT
This sequence comes from Scyliorhinus torazame, assembly GCF_047496885.1. NCBI lineage: Eukaryota > Metazoa > Chordata > Chondrichthyes > Carcharhiniformes > Scyliorhinidae > Scyliorhinus > Scyliorhinus torazame. The sequence continues at coordinate 36,317,942 of NC_092722.1, forward strand.
GCCATATATCTTAATGTACCAAGTGTCTTATACTTGTACGCCTATTGTATAACAAATAGATTGAGTGGCGGAAGACTATTTTACTGTAAGTCAGCCTTCGCTTGCCTGACTTCCAGCACAAGACAGCTTTGATGAGCTAACTAATTATTGTTATCCATCTGTCCAGCCCTGTACTTACCAAACCTCAATGAGTTAACACAGAGAGAGAAAACTAAACCCATGAGATAAATATTCAATACATAATTCATACAATAATCCTTGAACGCTTGAGTGATCTGATAGCAGCTTTTGTACTTTATACTTATTCTAACATCATGTAAGAGCACAGGAAAGTAAAAGAATTTGCAGTCCATCTGGCCAGACTCAAAAATTAATATACCTCGATTTCCCATTCCCCCAAATATCTATCCCATTCTCCTGTAACCTTTTCTACGCTCTGCGTATCATTCTTCATTCCAAACCACACGTTCACAATACTTTGTCTCAGGTAGTTCAAATCTAAGCTGCCTGCAAACCTACCTTTTTCTAATCTTGAGCCTGTGATTCCAGTTTGAGGTTTTGTGGTAATTTCAAAAGCCTTGTCCCCTAATTTGTTGTAGTGCGGTATCTCAGAGCCTATCCCATTAGTTAGACTTCTTTCCCCCTCGCCCTTCAACTTGGAAAAAAACTTTGCAATGCAAATTACTGAAAGTGTGAGCAGCTAACTGGATGTCTGGCATCTGGACAAAAAATGGGACCATTGTCTTAACCAGTTAGATTTAAATTTTGCAAAAGACAGGGAAATGGCGGAGAAGTAAATAGGGTGGGTAAGAGTCAAATTAGGTGCAGAAATAAAAATAGGTGGAGGGAGAATCATTGGGTTAAGAGAGAAAGGAAAACATTTCAAAATGTTAATAAGCTCTAACTGCATTTGAATACCTGGAGGAATGAGATTTAACGGCGTCAATTATTACTCTCCTAAGGTGGAATGGCATTTCAAGAAAATACATTTCAACATTAACAGAGTCCTTACTCTTAGGCTGTTAAGAGCCAGCCTCCGATTTTCTGCAGAAAGCTTTAATTGATAACTAATGCACGAATGCAGCAATTTCTCAAAACTCACCGGGTGGTTCACGACAAGCTGCCATTTTTAGAAGGGGAAGGAGAGAGCAATGGAAAAACATCCAGCAGGTTGTGGCATCATGCAGTTACTCGCCGCAAACTGTTGAAGAACTTGCACATCAATAACAGTGAAACATGGCATTTTCCTCCCAGCAAATTCTGGGCCATTATTGTTGTGCAGTGTTAGTAAGGTGGGCAAAGATGGATTTTTTTTTAACAAATACATTTTGGATGAGCATTATTATAAAATAAGAAGTAAATCGATGAGTCTGTTCATTGTTTCCAACCCTTTTATCTAAATTAACTGGGGAATTTCATTTTGGTGTTTTTTTATTCTTGGCAGTCAGAGCTAACAATAGTTGGCGGGGTTGCAATTTATCAAGTGGAAGAATGTGGGAGGGTGGAGTGAGCCATGATTCATCTCAGTGACCCAACCATCCTTAGTTACTTGGAATAAACAGCAAAGGAACCATGTTGGGTAGATGAATAGGCATGCAGCAATTCACAGATATATTTATTGCAAAATAAAGTGTGTGAAAATGAATCAGTGACAGTTCAACTGAGTGTTTCTGGTGATGCAAGATCACATCTCAAGTTGCTTGTAGGTATTAGCAGAGACTGGGATTGAATTACAATCAATGGAGATGTTTGTACAGTTTGCAGCAGGCCAGTGTTTACATGGCATTTACAGCACAGCTTCAGATTATTCAGCATGCTGTTTATGCTCCATATGAGCCTTCCCTCATCTCCCCTCATCTAAACCTTTTTTTTCCCTATTCATTTATGGGATGTGGGCATTGCTGGCTAGGTTAGCAACTATTGCCCATCCCTTGATCTGAGTTGCTAGGTCATTTCAGTCAACCACATTGCTGTGGAGTAACATGTAGGCCAGACCAGGTAAGGGTGCGGATTCCCTTCGCGAAAGAACATTAGTGAGTGAACCAGATGGATTTTTACGACAATCAACAATGGTTTCATGGTCATCATTAGACTTTTAATTCCAGATTTTTTATTGAATTCACATTTCACCAAGTGCTGTGGTGGGATTTGAACACTGGTCCCCAGAGCATTACCCTGGGTCTCTGGATTACTAGTCCAGTGATAATACCACTGTGCCACCACCTCCTAAGTATCAACATATATAAGTTTGGAGTGGGGGGACGCGCACAATGCTTTGAGTTCAAACACTGATTTAAATCCCATCATGACCCGCTGGTGGAATTTAAATTTGGTGAATAAAATCTGGAATATAAAAGCAAACCATCAGTAATGGTGATCATGACAACTATCACAGATTGCCGCAAAAGCCCATCTGGTTCACTATACCATCAGTAATGGTAACCATGACAACCATCACTGATTGCTGCAAAAGCCTATCTGGTTCATTAATGTCCTTTAGGTAAAGGAAATCTGCCATCCTTACCTGGTCTGGCCTACATGTGATTCCAGACCCACAGCACCGTCATTGGACATTTGTGCTTAGAAATGGTCAAGCAAGCTAAGAGAAATTAGAGATGGGCAACAAGTCCTGGCATTGTCAACGTCACCCATGTCCCATTAAAGAATACAGAAAAAACAAGCAAAATGTACTGACAGATAGTTGGATTTCATATAGTTGGGATTGATTTATCTACTGTTTACCTAGTGGCAGCCTGTCAGAAATGAAGGGATAACTTGGGGTTAAAAACAGAAAATGCTGGAAAACCTCAGCAGGTCTGGCAGCATCTGTGGAGAGAGAAACAGAATTGATGTTTCGAGTCCAATATCACTCTTCAGATTTGGGATGTTGTATGATGCCAGCATGCATGCCACCGGGTGTTTGTGTCGACTGTGCTGTGTGTGCACACCAGCATGTGTTAGTGTGTAGGCCTGCAGTGTGAGGCAATCAACATGTGCTCATGTGCAGGCCACTAACATAACGTGTGTCCACACTCGTGTTGTGTTTGTGGTATACAGGGCCCACCACCATATGTCAGTGTTGAGGCACAAAGAATAGTTTGTGTGCACACCATCGTATGTTTTTTAATTCATGGGATGTGGGCATCGCTGGCTGGGCCAGCATATATTGCCCAACCCACTGGATGCTTATTCTAGCCTATAGAATCTCCATTAAACCCCACAGCAAGGAGGAGAGACAGGTTGTGAGAAAAGAGCTAATCAGATCCCTGTACGAAACTAAAACAAAATGCTGGAAATAACCAGCAGGTCGGGCAATATCTGGTAAAGTGGTGGAAAAACAAAAAATGCTGGGAAGACTCAAAAGGTTGGCAGCATCTGTGGAGACAGAAAGAGTTAATGTTTCAAGTCCTTGTAACTCGTCTTCAGCTCTGAAGAAGTCGCACGGACCCGAAGCATAAACTCTGTTTCTCTCCTCACAAGATGCTTCCAGACCTGCTGAGTCCTCCCAGCATTTTCTGCTTTTATTTCAGATTGCCAGCAAGCCCAGTCTTTTGCTTTTATTATCCGATCAAGTGGAGTCAGTTTCAGGGTAGCTGAGCTCCGGTCTGATCTGTCAATAGAGATGTTTCAAGCGAGTACAAAGGTAGGAAAAGGAGGAAAGAGCAAAAAGGAAGATCTGACTCAGGGTAGAGGACGGGAGAGATCAAATGACAAAAGGGTGGAGACACAAGGCAAGAGGAGATGGCAATGGAACAAGGAAATTAAGAAAAGATGTGTCTGGAGTACATGTCAATGGGAAAAGAAGAATCATCACTGAAACTGTAGTCTTAAAAAGAATTCCTGTATGACTGTTCCACACAATTTAAGTGTTGGTTTAAAAGTGAAGTATTTTTCGGAGTTAACTAGCCCAACAGAGTGGCAGTATGTGGTCATTCCTGACAGACCCAGCTTAACGTACATTGTTTTCAGACCAAGATTTTTCTTGGTACTGCTCTTGTTTCAGATGCCTCCTGTTCACATTTTAACATCACAGTTTTCATTTCCGTCAACACCACTTGTGCTTTACTGCTGCATTTTACCATAACAACGCTGAATGTTGCATATATCACCATCTGAAGTGGTGGGAAGATTCTGTGACACTGTTGTCATAATTGAATTTGCTGACATAAAAAAAAAGTTTGATTAGGAAATACCATGCCATAGAGGTGTTAAGCCAGGTACCAGTCTTATAAATCAGTCATGCAGGTCTTTGCTATTAAAACTAATTCACGTTGACCATATAAACAGGGTTGCTGTTACTACTAGATGTTGGTTTAAATCTTAAAGAGTGCTCGTTATTTTCACCTCGATGTTCTTTTTGCCTGCCTTCTCATGAAGGCACATGTCCTTCACTAGAGTGTCCTCAAGGACCTCACCCAGGTGGCCACTCTATGTTGCGTTCAAGATGGTGAGCATTGGGGTGGATGGAAGCTAATCACAATTGTCTAAATCTGTTAATCAAACTGCACAAAATACATTCTTTCACAGCATCAAATCACATTTTAAGCAGTGATTTGATGAAAATAGTCCAAGTCCCATTGAATTTACTGTACACTGCATTGCATATGTCCAACGAACTTATGTGCTTAGATGTGCTTGTTTATTGATTCAATTAAATGCCAGGACATTTCTGTTTTGTTTTGTTCTATTTTAACTCTCAAAGAAACATGCATCCAAGCAACAGATACAACCTGGTTATTTGTAGAGAGGGAGAAGTTTTCATTGGCTGTAGATGGGATATGTGAACCATCTGTTTGTAATGAGATGTATAAAGATTTGGTTTAGCTCCGAGTTTCAATGTTTTTTTCCATACATAAGGAAGCAGTTTGTTCTTTCCCCTTCAACACACACAAAAAATAACTATTGGACGTGGTGTGGGCTTTGAGTGTCCTATTACCATGACGTTAGTGCATTGCTTTTGAGTGTCCAGTTACTGAGTTATAAGTATACTTACTTTGAATTCCCTGTTACCTTGACATTTATGCACTGACTAGCAATGTCTTGTTAGTGTGAAATTATTGTGTTAGCTTTGGATGTTCTATTACTGTGAGGTTAGAGTATTGGTTTTGTGCCCCGTTAACTGAAAGTTAAGGTGTTGGCCTTGAGGGTCCTATAATTGTGAGGCTGCAATGCCTTGTGTTCAATGTCTTGTTGCTATGAGGTCAGAGAATTGGCATTGCTCCATAACTGTTGAGACCTGCACATGCTTATCATTAGCAACTAATGAGTGGACCATTCCAGAATGACAAGAAGATGTCCAGCCAGAGAGTGGCCTTCACTGCACTGTGCCAATGGAAAGCTTGCCTCTCTCTCTGAATAAATCCCAGAGCACAATCCACAAAACCATAGAAAGTTTTACATAGTTGGGCAAGGAACAAAATGCAGAAGGGGAAACGCCCTATAAACATTCAGGGGTCACAGGGAAAAAAATTATCAGATTGCAGTTTTATTCCTTGTGGAGATGTCAGAGGATGTTTTTTGCTCCATTGATATACAGAACTTGAAATTCACTGAGGGGAGGAATATTTTCAACTGGCAAATTATTTCAATTAATTTTAAGCATTCGACTCTGTAAAAGGTTTGATGAAATGCTGAAAATAGAAGGGGCTTTAATTTTGTGTTGGAATATTTTCAATTACATTGGCAACAAAGTGCAAATAAGAAACCCTTTTCCGTCCATTTGGCTTTGAGAATTATTAAGTGCTAGCAAGTCAGCAAATAACAGAAAAGCAAAAGAATACAATGAACTTCTGGGATCACCTTGCAGATCCCATAGGGTGTTAGAATCTTAGATTACGGTGGAGGCCATTTGACCCATTGTGTCAGGAGTTTTCTTGCCCCACAGCATGTGGACGTCACTGAGGCAGCATTTGTTGCCCATTCATAATTACCCTTGAGAGGCTGGTGGTCTTAACCCACTGCAGTCCAAGTGATGTAGGTGCACCCACAGTGCTGTTAGTTCCAGGATTTTGAACCAGCAACAGTGAAGGAACGGTGATAGAGTTCCACGCAGGACAGTGTGCAGCGTGGAGGGGAACTTGCGGGTTCTGATGTTCTCATGCATCTGCTGCCCTTGTCCCTCTAGATGTTAGAGGTTGTGGGTTGAGTAGGTGCTGTTGAAGGAGCCTTGGTGAGTTGCTGCAGTGCATCTTGTAGATGGTACACACTGCAGCCACTCTATGCCAATGGTGGAAGGAGTGAATGTTTGTGAATGGAGTGCAAAATAAGCAGGCTGCTTTGTCCTGGATGTGTCTCTGGTGGAGCTGCACTCATCCAGGCAAGTGGAGGGTATTCATACATTCTAACTTGTGCCTTGTAGATGGTAGACAAGATTTGGGGAATCATTAGGTAAGTTACTATCTGCAGAATTCCCAGCCTCTGAGTTGCTCTTTTAGTCACATTATTTATATGGCTAGTCCAGTTCAGTTTCTGGTCAATGGTAACCCCTGTGATGTTGATAGTGAGGGATTCAGCAATGGTGATGCCATTGAATGTCATGGGGAGTTGGTTTAATTCTCTCTCGTTGGAGATGGTCATTACTTGGCACTTGTGTGGCGCGAATGTTACTTACCACTTATCAGCCCAAGCCTTGATATTGTCCGCATCTTAGTACATATGGGCACGAACACTTCAATATCTCAGGAGTTGTGAATGGTGCTGAACATTGTGAAATTATCAGCGAACATCCCCGCTTCTGACATTATGATGGAAGGAAGGTTACTTATAAAGCAGGACTACCCTGAAGAACTGCTGCAGTGATATCCAGGGACTGAGATGATTGACCTCCAACAACAACAGCCCTCTTCCTTGGTATGATTCCAATTATTTAATTATTTCCAATTAAATATTCAATTAGTCCCACACCGTCATCACACGGTGCCAATTTTTGCTTTTAAATAGATTATTTACTGGAAGATGCTACTCAAGCTTCTTGTTTCCCATTTTGAGACCAATCGATTACAAAGAGTAATGTTATCACTACCTAGGAATACCTGGCAAAATTTAATGCCCTTCCTGGGACACATTTGCTGGCTGTGGGGCATTTAATCAGGTAGCAGGCTATCACGTGGGGATCCACCACAATTCTGAATCCATCCAGGTTAAGTCTGAGCTGGGAAGGATGGCCTTCTCATCTCACCATCAAATGAGACCCTGAGGTTGACGATGAATGTCCATTTAAGGGTCTCATCCCATCGCTGCTGGTATTCACCCATTCGCGCCACACGAGTGCCAGGTAATGACCATCTCCAATGAGAGAGAATTAAACCAACTCCCCATGACATTCAATGGCATCACCATTGCTGAATCCCTCACTATCAACATCACGGGGGTTATTATTGACCAGAAAGGCACCATGTGGGAAACCCAAAAAGCAAATCCTGGGTGGATCCCTCGTGGTCAGGCATTCAATGGGGGAACACTCTGCCGTTGCTGCAGACTCTCCTCCTCCCTGAACTCTGCCCCGTAAACCCCCTCCTGTCATCAGCCACCTTTGGCCTGAGTATCTTTGTTGATCCTGGGCCTCCTGTGGATGCAATGCCAGCAACATCTGTAACCTCCCTGATGACGCTGCCAAGCAATGCTTTTTTGGAATATTTTTATTGCCATTTTTTTTAAAAAATATTTTATTGAAAATTTTTGGTCAACCAACACAGTACATTGTGCATCCTTTACACAATATTATAACAACACAAATAACAATGACCTATTTTATAAACAGAAAATGAATAAATAATAAATAACAAAAATGAAAACTAACCCTAATTGGCAACGGCCTTATCACAAGTAACACTCTCCAAAAATATAATTTAACAGTCCAATATATAATTATCTGTAGCAACGACCTATACATATTATACAGTATATATTAACAACCCTGAGAGTCCTTCTGGTTCCTCCTTCCCCCCCCCCCCCCCCTCCCCCGATCCTGGGCTGCTGCTGCCTTCTTTTTTCCATTCCATCTATCTTTCTGCGAGGTATTCGACGAACGGTTGCCACCGCCTGGTGAACCCTTGAGCCGACCCCCTTAGAACGAACTTAATCCGCTCTAGCTTTATAAACACTGCCATGTCATTTATCCAGGTCTCCACCCCCGGGGGCTTGGCTTCTTTCCACATTAACAATATCCATTTGCCTTCTTAATCACCTGTTGCACCTGAAAACCAACTTTCTGCGACTCATGCACGAGCACACCCAGGTCTCTCTGCACAGCAGCAAGTTTTAATATTTTATCATTTAAATAATAATCCCTTTTGCCGTTATTCTTACCAAAATGGATAACCTCACATTTGTCAACATTGTATTCCATCTGCCAGACCCTAGCCCATTCACTTAGCCTGTCCAAATCCCTCTGCAGACTTCCAGTATCCTCTGCACCTTTTGCTTTACCACTTATCTTAGTGTCGTCTGCAAACTTGGACACATTGCCCTTGGTCCCCAACTCCAAATCATCTATGTAAATTGTGAACAGTTGTGGGCCCAACACTGATCCCTGAGGGACACCACTAGCTACTGATTGCCAACCAGAGAAACACCCATTAATCCCCACTCTTTGCTTTCTATTAATTAACCAACCCTCTATCCATGCTCCTACTTTCCCCTTAATGCCATGCATCTTTATCTTATGCAACAACCTTTTGTGTGGCACCTTGTCAAAGGCTTTCTGGAAATCCAGATATACCACATCCATTGGCTCCCCATTATCTACCGCACTGTTAATGTCCTCAAAAAATTCCACTAAATTAGTTAGGCACGACCTGCCCTTTATGAACCCATGCTGCGTCTGTCCAATGGGACAATTTCCATCCAGATGCCTCGCTATTTCTTCCTTGATGATAGATTCCAGCATCTTCCCTACTACCGAAGTTAAGCTCACTGGCCTATAATTACCCACTTTCTGCCTACCTCCTTTTTTAAACAGTGGTGTCACGTTTGCTAATTTCCAATCCGCCGGGACCACCCCAGAGTCTAGTGAATTTTGGTAAATTATCACTAGTGCATTTGCAATTTCCCTAGCCATCTCTTTTAGCACTCTGGGATGCATTCCATCAGGGCCAGGAGACTTGTCTACCTTTAGCCCCATTAGCTTGCCCATCACTACCTCCTTGGTGATATCAATCCTCTCAAGGTCCTCACCTGTCATAGCCTCATTTCCATCAGTCACTGGCATGTTATTTGTGTCTTCCACTGTGAAGACCGACCCAAAAAACCTGTTCAGTTCCTCAGCCATTTCCTCATCTCCCATTATTAAATCTCCCTTCTCATCCTCTAAAGGACCAATATTTACCTTAGCCACTCTTTTTTGTTTTATGTATTTGTAGAAACTTTTACTATCTGTTTTTATATTCTGAGCAAGTTTACTCTCATAATCTATCTTACTCTTCTTTATAGCTTTTTTAGTAGCTTTCTGTTGCCCCCTCAAGATTTCCCAGTCCTCTAGTCTCCCACTGATCTTTGCTACTTTGTATGCTTTTTCCTTCAATTTGATACTCTCCCTTATTTCCTTAGATATCCACGGTCGATTGTCCCTCTTTTTACCGTCCTTCCTTTTTGTTGGTATAAACCTTTGCTGAGCACTGTGAAAAATCACTTGGAAGGTTCTCCACTGTTCCTCAACTGTTTCACCATAAAGTCTTTGCTCCCAGTCTACCTTAGCTAGTTCTTCTCTCATCCCATTGTAATCTCCTTTGTTTAAGCACAAAATACTAGTGCTTGATTTTACCTTCTCACCCTCCATCTGTATTTTAAATTCCACCATATTGTGATCGCTCCTTCCGAGAGGATCCCTAACTATGAGATCCTGAATCAATCCTGTCTCATTACACAGGACCAGATCTAGGACCGCTTGTTCCCTTGTAGGTTCCATTTCATACTGTTCGAGGAAACTATCGCGGATACATTCTATAAACTCCTCCTCAAGGCTGCCTTGACCGACCTGGTTAAACCAATCAACATGTAGATTAAAATCCCCCATGATAACTGATGTACCATTTCTACATGCATCTGTTATTTCTTTGTTTATAGCCTGCCCCACCATAATGTTACTATTTGGTGGCCTATAGATTACTCCTATCAGTGACTTTTTCGCCTTACTATTCCTGATTTCCCAAATGGATTCAACCTTATCCTCCATAGCACCGATGTCATCCCTTACTGTTGCCCGGATGTCATCCTTAAATAACAGAGCTACACCACCTCCCTTACCATCCACTCTGTCCTTCCGAAAAGTTTGATACCCTCGGATATTTAACTCCCAGTCGTGACCATCCTTTAACCATGTTTCAGTAATGGCCACTAAATCATAGTCATTCACGATGATTTGCGCCATCAACTCATTTACCTTATTCCGAATACCACGAGCATTCAGGTAAAGTACACTTATGTTGGCTTTTTACCTCTGTTCTTAATCTTAACACCTCGATCAGTAACCTCTCCTAAGTTATATTTCCTCTTAACCTTTCTCCTAATTTTCCTTGTCGTCGAACCCACATCTTCCTGTAACAACCTGCCGCGTCGCTTACCATTAATGTTTTCACTTCCCGTTTTATTTATTTTAGTATTCCTTGTCCTATTCACTGAGCTCCCCTCAGTCACTGTACCTTGTACTGTCGCCCTTTTTGATTTTTGACTATGGCTTCTCTGCCTTACACTTTCCCCCTTACTGCCTTTTATTTCTGTCCCTGTTTTACTACCTTCCAACTTCCTGCATCGGTTCCCATCCCCCTGCCACGTTAGTTTAAACTCTCCCCAACAGCTCTAGCAAACACCCCCCCTAGGACATCGGTTCCAGTCCTGCCCAGATGCAGACCGTCCGGTTTGTACTGGTCCCACCTCCCCCAGAATCGGTTCCAATGTCCCAGGAATTATAATCCCTCCCTCTTGCACCATCTCTCGAGCCACGTATTCATCCTCTCTATCCTGACATTCCTACTCTGACTAGCTCGTGGCACTGGTAGCAATCCTGAGATTACTACCTTTGAGGTCCTACTTTTTAGTTTAACTCCTAGCTCCCTAAATTCAGCTTGTAGGACCTCGTCCCGTTTTTTACCTATATCGTTGGTGCCTATGTGCACCATGACAGCTGGCTGTTCACCCTCCCCAGCCCCCCCCAGAATGTCCTGCAGCCGCTCCGAGACATCCTTGACCCTTGCACCAGGGAGGCAACATACCATCCTGGAGTCTCGATTTCGTCCGCAGAACCGCCTGTCTATGCCCCTTACAATTGAGTCCCCTATCACTATAGCCCTGCCATTCTTCTTCCTGCCCAGCTGCGCAGCAGAGCCAGCCACGGTGCCATGAACCTGGCTGCTGCCGCCTTCCCCTGGTGAGCCATCTCCCTCAACAGTATCCAAAGCGGTATATCTGTTTTGCAGGGAGATGACCGCAGAGGACACCTGCACTGCCTTCCTACTCTTGCTCTGTCTTTTGGTCACCCATTTACTATCTCCCTCAGTACCTTTCACCTGCGGTGTGACCAACTCGCTAAACGTGCTATCCACGACGTCCTCAGCATCGCGGACGCTCCAAAGTGAGTCCATCCGCAGCTCCAGAGCCGTCAAGCGGTCTAACAGGAGCTGCAACTGGACACACTTCTTGCACGTGAAGGAGCCAGGGACAGTGGACGTGTCCCTGAGCTCCCACATCGCACACATTGAAGTACTTTTCAATGCACCGCCTCACCCTTAGACACACCCCCTCATCTGCCATTAGTCCCTTGTCCATTCTCCAGGGTGGGCGCCCTGTTTCCTCCCCTATCTCCAAGTCTACCCAGTGTGGAGCGTGATCCGAAATGGCTATAGCCGTATACTCCGTTCCCCTCACCTTCGGGATCAACGCCCTTCCCAGCACAAAAAAGTCTATTCGCGAGTAGACTTTATGGACATAGGAGAAAAACGAGAACTCCTTACTCCTAGGTCTGCTAAATCTCCACGGGTCTACACCTCCCATCTGCTCCATAAAATCTTTAAGTACCTTGGCTGCTGCCGGCCTCCTTCCAGTCCTGGACTTCGACCTATCCAGCCCTGGTTCCAACACCGTATTAAAATCTCCCCCCATTATCAGCTTTCCCATCTCTAGGTCCGGAATGCGTCCTAGCATCCGCCTCATAAAATTGGCATCATCCCAGTTCGGGGCATATACGTTTACCAAAACCACCGTCTCCCCCTATAGTTTGCCACTCACCATCACGTATCTGCCCCCGTTATCCGCCACTATAGTCTTTGCCTCGAACATTACCCGCTTCCCCACTAATATAGCCACCCCCCTGTTTTTCGCATCTAGCCCCGAATGGAACACCTGCCCCACCCATCCTTTGCGTAGCCTAACCTGGTCTATCAGGTTTCCTGTAACATAACCACATCTGCCTTAAGTTTCTTAAGGTGTGCGAATACCCGTGCCCTCTTTATCGGCCTGTTCAGCCCTCTCACGTTCCACGTGATCAGCCTGGTTGGGGGGCTTCCTACCCCCCCCCCCCTTGTCGATTAGCCATCCCCTTTTTCCAGCTCCTCACCCGGTTCCCACGCAGCTGTATCTCCCCCAGGCAGTGCCCCACCGCCCATCCCCTCCCATACCAGCTCCCCCCTCTCCCCAGCAGCAGCAACCCAGTAATTCCCCCCTCCCACCCCCCCCCCCCCCCCCGCTCGATCCCCCACTAGCGTAATTACTCCCCCCATGTTGCTCCCAGAAGTCAGCAAACTCTGGCCGACCTCGGCTTCCCCCCGTGACCTCGGCTCGCACCGTGCGACGCCCCCTCCTTCCTGCTTCTCTATTCCCGCCATGATTATCATAGCGCGGGAACCAAGCCCGCGCTTCTCCCTTGGCCCCGCCCCCAATGGCCAACGCACCATCTCCTCCACCTTCCCTCCTCCCCCCATCACCACCTGTGGAAGAGAGAAAAGTTACCACATCGCAGGATTAGTAGATAAAACTCCTCTTTCCCCCCTTTTTAACCCCCCTCTTCGCCCCCCACATTCGCCCCACCACTTTGTTCAAACGTTCTTTTTAATAACCCACTCATTCCAGTTTTTCTTCCACAATAAAAGTCCACGCTTCATCCGCCGTCTCAAAGTAGTGGTGCCTTCCTCGATATGTGACCCACAGTCTTGCCGGTTGCAGCATTCCAAATTTTATCTTCTTTTTATGAAGCACCGCCTTGGCCCGATTAAAGCTCGCCCTCCTTCTCGCCACCTCCGCACTCCAGTCTTGATAAACGTGGATCACCGCGTTCTCCCATTTACTGCTCCGAGTTTTCTTTGCCCATCTAAGGACCATTTCTCTATCCTTAAAACGGAGGAATCTCACCACTATGGCTCTGGGAATTTCTCCTGCTCTCGGCCCTCGCGCCATCACTCGGTATGCTCCCTCCACCTCCAACGGACCCGCCGGGGCCTCCGCTCCCATTAACGAGTGCAGCATCGTGCTCACATATGCCCCGACGTCCGCTCCCTCCACACCTTCAGGAAGACCAAGAATCCTCAGGTTGTTCCTCCTTGCGTTGTTCTCCAGTGCCTCCAACCTTTCCACACATCGTTTCTGATGTGCCTCATGCGTCTCCGTCTTCACCACCAGGCCCTGTATGTCGTCCTCATTCTCGGCTGCCTTTGCCTTCACGACCCGAAGCTCCCGCTCCTGGGTCTTTTGTTCCTCCTTTAGCCCTTCGATCGCCTGTAGTATCGGGGCCAACAGCTCTTTCTTCATTTCCTTTTTGAGCTCTTCCACACAGCATTTCAAGAACTCTTGTTGTTCAGGGCCCCATGTTAAACTGCCACCTTCCGACGCCATCTTGGTTTTTGCTTGCCTTCCTTGCCGCTGTTCTAAAGGATCCACTGCAATCCGGCCACTTTCTCCTCCTTTTTTCATCCGTATCCAGGGGGGATTCCCTTCTGGTTTACCGCACAGTGTTTTTAGCCGTCAAAATTGCCGTTGGGGCTCCTATCAAGAGCCCAAAAGTCCGTTTCACCGGGAGCTGCCGAAACGTGCGACTCAGCTGGTCATCGCCGCACCCGGAAGTCCCCTTTATTGCCATTTTTAATTAGACAGAATAAAACTTTGCGTCCAATATTTACAGTTTGTGCAGTTCCTATGTACATACAGTCGATCTTGATGTCCCCCCCCCCCCCCCCCCCCAATACCCCCTCCTTGGCATACCCCACTTTTGTTCTGGGTGTTCTGGCCCCTAGCTCCTTTTCTTCCCCCCCCTCCCCCCTGGTGTTTTCTGTTGCCGGCCTTGTGGGTTGGGGGGGGTGGGGGACAAACTTCCCCCATGCTTTGAGGAAGCCTTCTTCCGACCCTCGGATGGTGTACTTGATTTTCTCCAGATGGAGAAGTTCCGCCAGGTCAGCTAGCCAGTTTGCAGTTGTGGGTGGTGCTGCTGGTTGCCAGCCGAGCAGGATTCTCCAGCGCACAATTAGGGAAGTGAAAGCAAGGGCATCGGCCCTCTACCCCATGTGTATATCTGGCTGTTCTGATCGCATGAAGATTGCCACTCTTGGGCAAGGCTCCACCCTCACACCATAATCTTGCACATTGCCTCGAAGAAGGCTGTCCAGAACCCTACAAGCCTGGGGCAAACCCGAACATGTGGGTGTGGTTGCCGGGCCTCTCTGGCACCGTTCATATTTATCATCCACCTCCGGGAAGAACCTGTTCATTCGGGTTCTGGTCAGGTGCGCTCTGTGCACCACTTTGGGCTGCATGAGGCTGAGCCTTGCGCAGGAGGTGGTGGAGTTGGCCCTGCTCAGTGCTTCGCTCCAGAGTCCCCAGCCCACTTCTGTCCCCAGTTCGTCTCCCCATTTCCTCTCCCCATTTCCGACTGGCTTCATCCAGTGGCAGTCTCGCCCTGTCCAGTAGCTGTCCACAGATTTTCTCGCGGTTTCCCACTTCATTAATGTCCGTGTTTATCAGGTTCTCTAGCAATGTGGTTTTCAGGGCCCTGGATATCTTACTGTCTCTTTGCGGAAAACGTGCTTTACCTGGAGGTGCCTAACTTCCTGCCCTATCGGTAGTTCCAGATCCTCCGTCAGTTCGCTCAGTGTTGCTAGTCTGTCCCCCATGTAGAAGTCCCTAACTGTTAATGTCCCCCCATCCTGTCTCAATTTTTTTGAAAGTGGTGTCAAGCATGGCTGGTGGGAATTTATGGGGCTGGATTCTCCCAAAATGGGGCCATGTCCCCACACCGGCGTAAAAACGCAGGCGTTGCACTCCCGAGTTTCCTGAAAAAAAAATACAATCCGATTCACTTACCTTCAAGGGGCTAGCCTCCAGCGGCCGCGCCGTGCGCCATGGCGGACTCGGACCGTGGAGGCATCTGGAAGATGTAGGCACCCCTGATTGGCCGAACGCCCGAGGATCCGTCAACCCAATCTCTCCGTTAGCCGCCCATAAGGCCTTCCCCCCCCCCCCCCCCCCCCGATCCCCCAGCCCCCCACTAGGGCGGCCACGGAATGTGTCCGCAGCCACCACACGAGAGTCCCACCGGACATAGCATGTTAGTTCCATGCCGTTGGGAACTCGGCCGGTCGGGAGCGGAGGTTTGCTTGCTGGGCGGGCCTCTGGCAATGGCACCCCAACCGCGCGGCGTAATTCGCGAACGCGCGGATATTCGGAGCCCGGAGAATTGGTGGAGCGGCGCCGGGCCTGATTCCATCGGGAAATTTGATTCTCCGCCCCCGCGCCAAACGCGATTTCGGGGCGGGACTGCGGAGAATCCAGCCCAGGGTTTCTGCAGATGATTTGGCCCTCTGCAGGCCTACTAAGTGCCTGATTGGCACTTAATTCTGTGGGCCTTCCCAAAGTTTGGCGATGCAGGCTCTTGCCATCTCCAGTCGGCAGGTGAGACCTCTGTTGCCTACATTATATTTGTCAATCGTGTCGGAGTCCAAATGAGATTGTGACGTAAAGCATCGCTTTAGAATGTCTCAGTACAACTTGTGGTTGAATTATTTAATTTCCGCCTGTTTTATTTTAATTATTTTCTTGATGCGGTGAGAACAAATACATTTGGTCTTGTTCAAAAAATATTAAAGAATTTACAGCACAAAATAAATCCATTCACCTAATTGTGCTACGACTGGCCCTTCAACTGAATTTGTCTAATCCTGATTTTATATACTTCTCCAATTACCTTTAAATTGTGCTATACTCTCAGCCTCAATATCCACTAATTACAAAGCATTCTATGTTCTAATAACCCTATACAGGGAGATATATCTCCTGACTCCCCCTAATGATAATATTGAGACAACATGATTTGCTACCTGTAAAATCAATGTTCTACTGTTTACTTTTTGAACACCTTTATAATTTTAAAAACTTCTACTAGATTCTTTCTTTTAATGGTCTTTGTTCCAGTGGAATAAGCTCAATTGTTTGGAAGTTTTCTTAATGTCATCTCATATTTCTAGTATCATTCCTTTACCCTCTTTGCTTTACCCTTTCCATGACTTGAATATTCTTCCTTCGATGGGTGCAGAAAGAGGGGGGGGGCTGGTTTTGTGTAGAGTAGGGGGTTAGAAAAGGTGGGACCTGTGAGAGAGGAAGACGGCTTTTGCACTATGTTTATAATTGTATTTACACTGTTTCTTCTGTTACTGTTATAAAACCATAAATACCTCAATAAAAAGTTTCTTACAAAACAAAAATTGTAAACCCTCCTTTCAACACCATAAATAGCCACAATATAACATGTCTAATTCATTTCTCTTTTCACTGTCCACTGTGTAGCCCAGAAATGATCCCGAGATCACTGGCCTGGGAGTTCTACCTTTTAATCTAAAAGAAATCTTAATTCCTCAAACTCTTTTTTTCAGTCGCTCCCATCCATCCTGCTCCCGCACTGTTGTGCCCTTCACCCTGCAGATAACGTTATCTATTTGTCGAATTATAGAATCCCCTTTAACTACCAATTGCCTTTTCTCAACACCACAACTTCCCCAGCACTGCCCAAGGCCCCTCCACCTTCCCTTGAGTCTCATCTGTCATACCATCCAACACTATATCCTTGTAAGCAATATCCAGCCCCCAGAGGTTTCCTCATTTGTCCTCCATCCACTCTTCCAGCAGATAGTCACTCATTTTCCTTTCAAGATTCGGGGTCACCGCCCCCCACAATATGCACTCAAGGAACCTTTCCTCCATCCATTTTCATTAAGCTCAAGCTCAATAACATTTGAGCCCACCTGAAGATGTTTTGTACACCCCTGTTTTCCAGAAACCACACATCTTCCAAGTTCTATAAAACACTTCTTTCCACTGTGTTGCCAGGATAAGTGGACTAAAAGGACTCAAACTTAAATACCCTCAGTTGTTTCAAGCCAGCTACTCCTCGGCGCTTGCTACTATCCTCGTGTGGGAACTGTAAACTAAATTAACCAAATTTACTATACCACCCCCAAAAGAAGAAATTGGCAATAAGATTTATTCAACTTTTTGCAACTTTTGTTTACCACAAATCATAATCAGCTTAAATTAAATGTGAATTAACAGGCAAACTATGTTTGGTACCAACTATAAATTATACATGGAATAGCAGATATAACAGACTAACTCACAAGATTACAAACATTCACATCACTCCCTACACAAATGTGGCACCAAATGTGGCAATCTCGGTCTTTCCAACCCTGCCTCCAATGTGTTGGATCTCACTCTTATTCAATTAGTTTGGTTCTTGAGTCACCTGCAACAGTAGCTCCATTCCTTCTTGAATTGCCTGGAGACACTCATCAAATGGCTTCTTAGCTAGGTTCACTACTGTCTTGTTGGCACAGTTTCCCCAGAGACACCTTTAGCTGACTCCTTTAGGAAACATTATTAAACAGTCAGGTCATCTCTGGCAAAACCGATGCAGAGCAGTGGAATTGTCCAAATCTCTGGGCTAACCATGGGCGGGATTCTCCCATCTGAAGGCAGAGTGTTGATGCCGTAGTAAAAACTGCACGGTTTAACAACGGCGTCATCGGACCACTAAGTGTAGCGATCCCCTGCCCTACAGGGGGCCAGCACAGCAGCTGCCGATCCTGCCGTCAAATGGGTGCCGCGGGTCTGTGCATGCGTGCTGCAACTGGCGCGAATGCGCGGTAGCTCCCTTCTCCGCGCTGGCCCTGCCGCAACATGGCGTAGGGCTACAAGAGCCGGAGCAGAGCAAAAGAGGCCCCCACCATGAGACATCGGTCCACCGATCGGTGGGCCCCGATCTTGGGCCAGGCCACGGTGGAGGCCCCCCCACCCCCCAACCAAGCCACCCCAGACAGGATGGATGCCGAGGTCCCGCTGGGTAAGACCAGATGTGAACGCCGCCGGCAGGACTCGGGCTTTTTTGGGCAGCCACTCGGCCCATCGCGACTGGAGACTCGTCGAGGGGGCCGCGTAGAGTGGCCCCCGACCGGCACCACACCGGCGCCAATGGCACCGATTCTCCGCTCACCGGAGAATCAGCGGACCGGCATTGCGTGATTCGTGCCCGGCCCAGCAATTCTCCGACCCGCCGTGGGCTAAGAGACCCCATGACTTTGGCTTTTCATCCCTTTTAACTGTGTTAAACACATAGCTCCTTGTAAATATGTTTTCCCTGTTCTTATCCTGCTGCAGCTTTCTTAAGCTGCATGGCACACTTATCTTCCTCACTGTTGGTTCTGCTTCCAGGTCAACAGTCGTCTGGACTAGTATTTCTTATTATCAAAGAAAATAATAATTGAAGTAAACTCTTTAAAGGCTTTTTCATACTTCTTGAAAACAATTACAGATTCCCAGGACATTTCCAAGAAATTACAAATTTTCCTTACTGTACTGTTTCCAGTTTATGACAGGCAGGACTCCAGGCTAGACTTTACTCTCAGCTCCTTCTCACTCTCTACTAACCTCTCACAATTCAACTCTTGTTGAATAATTAGAATGCATATTTTATTGCAATCTTGATGTGAACCATATTGCAGTTGTGGTACAGAGATTAATTCGTTCAGGGCATTTTTCTTGTTTTATTTTTCCATTTTGCTTCTCTCTTCTGATAGTACTGGCCTTCACTGGGGTACTTATTTCACAGACATTGATCCTTGATAGGATACAGTTCCAGAAGTACCAGTCACCCTCAGGTACCTTTGTCCCCACTGTCCATGTGGAGTTCGCACCTTCTCCCCGTGGCTGCGTCGGTTTCATCCCCACAACCAAGGTAGGTGGATTGGCCATGCTAAATTGCGCTTTAATTTGGAAAAAAATAATTGGGTACGCTACATTTTTAAAAAATGTTTTAAAGTGATTAAGTGGACGGTGTTGCAGTGGTTAGCACTGCTGCCTCATGGCGCCGAGGTCCCACGTTCGATCCCAGCACTGGGTCACTGTCCGTGTGGAGTTTGCACATTCTCCCCGTGTTTGCGTGGGTTTTGCCCCCACAACCCAAAGATGTGCAGGGTAGGTGGATTGGCCACGTTAAATTGCCCCTTAATTGTAAAAAATTAATTGGGTATCCTAAATTTATAAAAATATATAAATAAATAAATAACGTGATTACGTGACATCAAGCTTTTGTTTAAGAAATCTGCCGTGTGGGGGTAGCACGTGGCGTAGTGATTAGCACTGCAGCCTACGGCGCTGAGGGCCTGGGTTCGAATCCCGACCCTGGGCCACTGTCCGTGTGGAGTTTGCATATTCTCCCCATGTCTGCGTGATTTTCACCCCCATAACCCAAAGTGTGTAGGTGGATTGGCCACGCGAAATTGCCCCTTAATTGGAAAAAAAAAATTGGGTACTCTAAATTTATTTTACAAAAGAAATCTGTCATGTGTAGGAGACGGGAAGACTGAAGGAAGTTAGGAATTTCACAGTTTTGAATTCCTGGGGGGGGGGGGGTAAGTTAGCGGAGATAGTGGAATAGTTTTGGATTTTATATCGGTGAGAATACAGAGAGTTGGAAGAGCATGTAAAATGGAGGTATTTAAAGGTTGGATGCAATTTTTGGAAGAACAATAGCTCACATTGGAGACTCCAGGCCTCCCACGCAGTGCAGGATACAAGAGGAGGTGCAAACCCCCCCCCCCCCCCGCCTGCCATGTGTGTGTGTGTAGCATCAAGGAAAAGGCCTCATCTAACATTGATGGACATCATGTAAAAGGTTATTCCTCGATAAAGTAGTGAAATCTGTGCAAGAATAGCACCACTGTTCTGATTCTGTTTTAAATTAACTTGAACTCCTAAAGCAATAATGGCTCTTAATTTAACAGCCAAATATACTCTATCAATGCTAAAGGTTTCTTGCCATTTATTCCATCATGGACAATAGATTAGTAAAAAAAAAATCAGGCTGGGGCATTTGGTTGATGAGAGTGTCTTGCTCACACATGAGAAATGGCCACTTGAAGCTGTTCAAACAATTGATGGCTCCGGGAAAGAATGAGAGAGAAGTGCCAAAATTGAAATCAAAGACTTGAGCATTTTGGTTTTCAGAAAGTGATGGAGTGAGTGAAACATTCACCATTTGCTGCTGGTCATTTAATCTATCAGAGACCAGCAACAAAGCCACAGTTCTCTTCCTCATAATCACTTGAGTCATATGGACCTTACTGTGCCTTGGTGTGAGATATTTGTGAGTGGTTGCATTAATTATGGGAACCACATTTAATCTAAGGAATATTTTTAGACATCATGGGAAAGTTTAGGCACTTCCCATCCAGTTTATTTTGCAAGCGAAATAATTAGTTAATGAAATATATGTGGCAGCTTTGGGGAAATAGGATTCAGTCTGAGTACTGAACAGCTTGTCTGTGTGCATCACTGAAACTGTCATATTCGCTCAGTCCCTGTGGCAATCGTTTCTGCTTTTTCCACAAAACTAATTTCTAGAAAACATACTGACTGAGAGAAGCCCATTAGGCCCATCAGACTTGCTCTTTTCACAGCCCAGGTACAGCCCACCCGATCATGGACTCTACACCACTCAGTTCAATCTCCTGCCGTGTGTAACCTATGCTACTGCACCAATTTAGCCACTTTCTCCAGCCTAAGCAGAAACTACTTTATCAAGGACACTACCGACCCATTTAATCTGTTCCATATTAAATGTACAACTTATCCTTTCATGCGCTCCAGCACATTCATTTAACATCCTGAGGAAGTTGTGTCTAAATCCTCCCCAGCGACCTAAGGATAATTAAACTTGATGTCTGGCATATTAGACCATAAGACCATAAGACATAGAAGCGGAAGTAAGGCCATTCAGCCCATCGAGTCCACTCCACCATTCAATCATGGCTGATTTCAACTCCATTTACCCGCTCTCCATAGCTCTTAATTCCTCGAGAAATCAAGAATTTATCAACTTCTGTCTTAAAGACACTCAATGTCCCGGCCTCCACTGCCCTCTGTGGCAATGAATTCCACAGACCCACCACTCTGGCTGAAGAAATTTCTCCTCATCTCTGTTCTAAAGTGACTCCCTTTTATTCTAAGGCTGTGTCCCCGGGTCCTAGTCTACCCTGCTAATGGAAACAACTTCCCTACGTCCACCCTATCTAAGCCATTCATTATCTTGTAAGTTTCTATTAGATCTCCCCTCAACCTCCTAAACTCCAATGAATATAATCCCAGGATCCTCAGACGTTCATCGTATGTTAGGCCTACCATTCCTGGGATCATCTGTGTGAATCTCCGCTGGACCCGCTCCAGTGCCAGTATGTCCTTCTTGAGGTGTGGCGCCCAAAATTGCTCACCATTTGGACTCTTTAATCTTGGCCTCTTACCCTCACCAGACAGCAATCCCCTTCAAACAACATCAGAAGCAGGGTACGCCATGAGGTAAGGCCTAGGCAGGGTGATCTTTCAGAGGGTCGGTGCAGACTCGATTGGTCAAATGGCCTCCTTCTGAACTGTAGGGATTCTATGATTTGGTCACCTCAGTCTGTAGGTATCCCAATAACCTCCATCCCAATCCCAAGCAGATACTGTTTTGTTTGTAAATCTGATAGAGGTGAGTGTAGGATGTAGCCCAAGTCAGCCCCACCAGCAAAATAATTCAGGAGACTTGTGAGTATATTAGAAAATGTTTATCAGAGGTTTACAGGAACTTGGTGTCACATTTATGTAATTATCACAAAATGCCAAAGATTTAAGATTTAATACTTTGAATGTCATAGCCATGTATGTAATAAAATAACATTCATTGGACACGTTCATTTAAAGATGGTGTATCAAATATACTTGTCTGGAGTGTAATATTTGAATGAATCACATACATTTTGACATTGGCAATTTAAAATACTTGACATATTGTTTAGGCGTTGTTTTAAAAAAGTTGTGTTTACCAGTCTATTTTTCCTTCCACCACTGTTTCCAGCTTCTCCTGCACAACATTGCTAACATTACAAAGTTTTGAAATTCCCATAGTTTTTGAGACACCCGAAAAGTTGGCAGCCAGCTGATTGAAATTTGCACCTCATTGGCTCTCCCTTCAGAATTTCCTTAGAGATGTGTGTGTCCAGATCAGCACTGCTGAGGAACTTGTTCCATTATCTCTGCAAGGAGTCAGACAGCAGGTCTGCTCCAGTTAGACACATTTTCCATGCTCCAGTTAGACACATTTTCTTTTAAATATTCTATGCTACATTTAATTACAGCTTGGAAGAGGCTGTTATCTGTCGTACAGTAGAATTGGTGACTCAACACTAACACACAAGTATTTTATTGAATTGTCTGTTACCAACAGTTTAAATTAGTAACGCAACTCTGAACTCAAACAAAATGCTGCGCATTCAACAGAATCAATTTCTAATCTTTGTACACCTCCACAAATTCCACCCCTTATCCCATTAAGCCCCTCTATTTCTCTCTGCCTTTAAAAGTTACCTTTATTTTGACCACGTCTCATTTGGACACCCTTCTGGGCTCTACAGAAAGAGCTATTTGTTCTCCTATGTGAAGAGTTTCTCAACATTGTTGGTACTTCGTAAATACAAGTTCGAGTTGTTTTTACATAAACCCAGAGTAGAATTTCATAGGAACCTGTTTCTGTTTTTAAAGCACACACAGCAAACTTTGGCCT
The DNA here is from genome assembly GCF_047496885.1 of Scyliorhinus torazame. NCBI lineage: Eukaryota > Metazoa > Chordata > Chondrichthyes > Carcharhiniformes > Scyliorhinidae > Scyliorhinus > Scyliorhinus torazame. The sequence continues at coordinate 36,341,004 of NC_092722.1, forward strand.
TAACAGTCTTGAATATTGTAGTATTGGTCATTTAACCAGACACAGGAATTCAGCCTTAAGCCACCATGACGGTGCTAAATATATGCTGTTTCTGCACAAGTCGTTTTGGTCAATGACCACTAAAAAAGAATAATTGTTTTATTTTAGAGCATAAACACAAAGAGGAACAATTAGGATGCTGCCCAGGTAACTCAATGAATAAATTCATTCCTTGCTGTAGTGGACTGTGGTGCTCCTAAAGTTGAATATCTGCTGGCATTCAATATCTAGACTCTTATCTGTAAGCGAGGCACCAGAGCCCAGCTAGTGCTCTGGAACCATATCCCAGGGTAAGCCGATGCTTTTGAAAAGGAGGACAGGTTACAACTCTGCTTCAAGATACATGAGGAGAAAGGGAGGCAGAAAAAAAGAATTTCATGCTATTTGATTGTATCCTACTAAATCTCAAATACTTCTTCATTTTAGCAATTCATTTGTATACTTTTCCAGGGAGTCTGCTATAACTTCAGGCTAAACAGTGATTTAGTCATATTAAAACTCATGTAACCTCCGAGGAGGTTCTCTTGGAATGTGCCCACCAGCACATGTCTTCAACAGTTCTCGAACCAGCAAAGAATTATTGATTTTATTTAAATGGCTCCACATTATAATGCAGATATACCCAAATATATGATCACGATGCCTTCCTGGAACAGAAGAAGACGAGCAGGGTTTCTGTGGGATTAGCATAAAACAAGGCTTCAAGATGACACAACACAGTGAATGTTCAAAATGAAGCCAACCCTCTATGCTGGGCCTGGTAATGCTCTTGCTGAATGCAGTGCTCCAGGACACTGTAGATGATTGACCATCCTGGCTCATTCATGGTACCGGAAAACATGGATCTCTCACTAAGAATTGAAATTCAGCCCATTTGCCTCCAGGTAATCCTGCAGGTCGATCGGACTAATGTGAAGGGTAGTCTGAGCTGTGAAAACACAACAAAACTCTATGTTCTGTGCTGGTATGCTGCCTGATTTTGAACTTTAGCATACCTCCTGCACATAGGTGTGGACCCTTAACCCAGGGCTGTACCATCCTGGCAACTAACCTTTCTGAAGTTGTGGTGAAGAGTCAGTATACTCACTCTATTTTCGACAATGTACACAAACGTAGCTTGCGTCTGTAACAAAGAAGTATTCCTTCCTTTTGTTTTGCAGGTAAATGGACACTTAGATTACATGAAGCAAATGGACACAATACTAAAGGCTGTGGGTGTAAAAACCAAGGAATGTCGCTTGGAGGACAGATGGAATATTGGCCCCGATTTTAAAATGGGCGAGAAATGTGCAAAGGAAGGAGGAGAGGAAACTCTGGACAACACGGACGTAGGTTCTACTGGAAAGGACAAGTCACAAGGAGCCAATTCTCAACCCTGATTCCTCACGGTGGTAGGGAAGGGGGAATCATTTGGAGACAAAGAGCAAAGTAGCACTTCTCTCATACAGAAGATGCATCACTGGCAGTGCAATCCACATTTCCTGCTGATAAAGACAAAACTGATGCTCGGTGGTTAGTACGCCTTTGAGTCCTCCAAAGACAGAGAGAGTTAACTCCAAATTGCAAATGATCTAACAGCAAATATTTTCACCAAATGTATTCAAATTCGGGTATAATGGACACGTCTGAAAACCTGTGGACCATGAGTGTAAGAATGGGGAGCTGCAAAACACATCATGTTCGTTTTTAGGAGATTGGACCAGTGATTGATATTTATATTTTATGAAAATCTTGGAGATAATTAACTAATATAATTTAATATTGGTCTGAAATATTATTCAATAAAGAGCTTGACAACATCAGTTTATTAGAAGTGAACTGTCAACAAAAAGGGATCACTGGATTCTCTCTCATCCCCATGTTTTCCTTTTCTCCTGACTTGAACTGGGTTACAGAGTCCCTTTAATCCCTCATTGATGCTGTCAGCTGGTCTCAGTTGGAATTATTCAAATGGCATTGGCAGGGGGGGTTGGGGGGGGGGGGGGGGGTAGGGTAGGGTAGGGTAGAGGAATCAGGCAGGGTTCGTAATCATCCACCACCAACCTCTGGTGGGAATTGCTCTGCCCTGCTGGCTTGTCAAATCCCAAAGGGCTTCAAATCAATTGTTGTTGAAGTGTAAAAGCAAATTACTGTGGATGCTGGAATCTGGAACCAAAACAGAAAATACTGGATACTCTTAGCAGGTCAGACAGCATCTTTGGAGAGAGAGCGGAGCTAACGTTTCGAGTCTGATTGTAGTTGCTGCTATCGCATGGGGAAATCCCTCCTGTCTGTGGATGTGGGGGGTTAACAAGATTGGTCCTGACTTTAATACTCCCCTGTTTAAATATTCCGTTCTGATATTGTCTAGGCTGCCGGGAGGAATGGCTGCTGGGATAAGGAACCAGCTAACATCTGTGAATCAGTGCACCGTGAATTGGTATTTTGAGAAGGAGAATGGAGGTGCTGGAGTGCAATAGATCATTCAAAATCATAAATTTCTGTCTTGAAAGCACGGAGTTCCTGTTTAAGAAAGATGTTTAGTAACGTTGAGTCTGACAGGGTAGCAGACAATATCAGTGAAATAACAGTTAACCTTTCATGTCAGTGACAAAGCACATAAAAGCTGGTAACAATTGGTGAAGGGGAGGACAGTAGAGAGGATCAGGATAGCAGACAGTAGTAGTGGGACCCAACTAATATCAGTGAGACTGAAGAATGTGGGTTGCAGATTGGGGTGAGATATCTGAAAGAGGTCAGCAGACTGCATGAGGTGGAAAGGACAGAAGATTATGTCAGCAACACTATTGATTTGCAAAAGGTGGCAAAATAAACGTTTTGGTTTTTGACTTGGAAGTGAAAGCTTCCAGCAATGCATACTGAGATCTCACCGGTCACTTGTATTAATATTGAGTCAAGAGTTTCAAACGATTTGGATGGGTGGGATGACCTTTGGCAGGCTCTTTGCGCTTTTATTCAAAGCAGTTTGCTTCACATGGACCTGGCAACTGGGAGAAGTGTCTACCACAGCCCTACCAGTATTACACAGACTTCAGAGCCTACAGGAGAAAATCAGAGCAAACCCTTGCCGTGATCTCCCCAAAGAAGTGCTTGATGAAGTGTGTGTGTGAATTTTACAATGCATTGATGAGACAGATTAATGTACGATCTGCTGTGTAATGCTATTCATCTCAAGTGTGAAAAACCTTCACTATAGATTGATAATTAGGATGATTTCTGGTACGTCTGAGTAATGTTTCTCTACCTATTGCTCCAACCTGGCATTTGATTGAGACTTTGATCCATGTCTGCACAGAATGCAGAGGCCTCCTTTAACAATTCTTTCAAAGGAAACCGGAGCAGATCCCAGTGAGTTCATTAATTCACTTTTAATTGTGAAGAGTTCCGTACTGAAGTTTCCATACTGACAAAGGTTAAGAATAATTCTAATATGAATCATAAAGGGAAACCTGGCCGGCAAGGCAGCGCAGTGGTTAGCACTGCTGCCTCACAGCACCGAGGACCCGGGCCACTGTCCGTGTGGAATTTGCACATTCTCCTCAAGTCTGTGTTGGTCTCACCCCCACAGCCCAAAGCTGTGCAGGATAGGTGGATTGTTCACACCAAATTGCCCCTTCATTGGAAAAGAAATTGGGTACTCTAAATTTATATTTAAAAAGGAAAGAATTAATCATATTGCAAAATTACAAAGAGAAATTATACTGGAGCATTATTCCTCACCTGAAACATGGGATGTTTCAATTTATAAACTTGAATGAACCTTGTAGGATCCACAGGAAAGCATCAGGTGTGGCTTCAGAATCAGGAGAGAGCGAAATAAAGTGATGGAGATGGTTCATTGCTGTAATGAGCAGTTTACACTTTACAGCAGTGGAGGGCACCTTGCACCCTTGGGGGCCATGTGTGGCCAATCTGGGTTCTGAATGCGGCCCACGAGACATTTTGTTGACCGTTGCCCACACGGTCGCCACATCCGTGTTTTTTCCTACCGGTATGACTGAAGTGATTCCCATGTAAAGCAAGGGCGAGTGAATTGAGACGTGCGCTGATTGCTCACAACATCGACTGTGAGAGCCGTGCGCTCCCTCGGTGTCCAAAGTGTAAATATTTATTTTGTTTTACAATTTGAAGTTAATGACAGTTCTATTAATATATAAAAAATCGCTAAGTATTTTCTCTAACATGTTATGAAATATTCAGCGTGTATTAAATATATTTAATCTTATTCTTGGGGTCATGGTTAGTGAACAAGCCTGATTTCAATCTTGCCGCCCACTGAGATGAAGGGGGGTCACTCATGTGGCCCACTCACCAGCCGAGATTGCCCATCACTGATCTACAGCATCAGCGATTTGTTTTGCAACCCGAGTCTTGAATGTGCCGTTGGTGATTTTGCCAAATGTTTAACACAATCTTAGGACTGGTCTTTTGTCTGACTTTTTAACCGGAATTTTAAAATAGGTGTATTTTTTTAAACTGAGCAACATTGGACGGAAATTGCAAACAGCCATTTGTAAGCTCAGAGGACAGAATGGAACACAAAAAGACACGTGTTAACTTTACTGTTGTACATGAGTCACCGTTGTAGTCTGGGTCAGCTCTGGCACACATTCAGTAGCCCCAACTGCTGTATAATCTCTGTACCTTCCATACCCACGGATTCAATGATTCATCGACAGCGGCAGAGTGCCCTTTATAAACTGACCTGGTTTATTATGTATTGAACCATCCACGTGAGCTATTAATATAGCCAGAACGAACCCCACTGGGATACTGCGACTTCAAGAACTCCAAACATTACCTGCCTTTTATCTCTCAGACTTGTATGTTTCCCATGGTTTTTTATTTCAGGTTCCCATTTCCAGCGTTTTTTATCCAAATATTTTGTTTCCTTAAGTGTTCTGGGAGATCTGAGGAATTCTGTAATGTTCTTCGCACAGTGTTCCTGCAGCATCTGTTGCCAGATGTGGAACTGAGATTGACGGGTCCAATATTCAGGATTCCTGCTCTATTTGATTTGAGGGCGCTCTCTCTCCAGCCAATTGGGGGCACTGTCTCTCCAGCCCATGGGGTGGGGGGGTGGGCACTGTCTCTCCAGCCAATTGGGGGCACTGTCTCTCCAGCCCAGTGGGGGCACTGTCTCTCCAGCCCATGGGGGGGGGGGGGGGGGCACTGTCTCTCCAGCCCATTGGGGGCACTGTCTCCAGCCCAGTGGGGGCACTGTCTCTCCAGCCCATGGGGGGGGGCACTGTCTCACCAGCCAATGGGGGGGGGGGGGGGGCACTGTCTCTCCAGCCCATTGGGGTCACTGTCACTCCAGCCCATTGGGGGCACTGTCACTCCAGCCCATTGGGGGCACTGTCTCTCCAGCCCATGGGGGGGGGGGGCACTGTCTCTCCCGCCCATTGGGGGGCATTGTCTCGCTAGCCCATGGGGGGGCACTGTCTCTCCAGCCCATGGGGGGTGGGGGGCACTGTCTCTCCAGCCCATTGGGGGCACTGTCTCTCCAGCCCATTGAGGGGGGCACTGTCTCTCCAGCCCATTAGGGGCACTGTCTCTCCAGCCCATTGGGGGCACTGTCACTCCAGCCCATTGGGGGCACCGTCTCTCCAGCCCATGGGGGGGCACTGTCTCTCCAGCCCATGGGGGGGGGGGGGCGCACTGTCTCTCCAGCCCATTGGGGGGCATTGTCTCGCTAGCCCATGGGGGGGGGCACTGTCTCTCCAGCCCATTGGGGGGCACTGTCTCTCTAGCCCAGTGGGGGCACTGTCTCTCCAGCCCATGGGGGGGCACTGTCTCTCCAGCCCATTGGGGGGCACTGTCTCTCCAGCCCATTGGGGGCACTGTCTCTCCAGCCCATGGGGGGGGGGGGGGGGGGCACTGTCTCTCCAGCCCATTGGGGGGCACTGTCTCTCCAGCCCATTGGGGGCACTGTCTCGCCAGCCCATTGGGGGGCATTGTCTCGCTAGCCCATTGGGGGGAAGGGGGGGCACTGTCTCGCTAGCCCATTGGGGGGCATTGTCTCTCCAGCCATTGGGAGGCACTGTCTCTCCAGCCTATTGGGGGCACTCTTGCTCGCCCATTGGGGGCACTGCCTCTCCAGCCCATTGGCGACACTGCCTCTCCAGCCCACCGGAGGGCGCGATCTCCAAGTCCATTTAGATACCATTGCAGTGCATGTGTTGCCTTGGATCTAGTCCAAAGAGGAGAGTTGAAAGTCCGGCGCCCCCAGTCCATTGTAGGGTCCGCTGAGTGTAGTCTGTTGTGTGGCTGGTTTATCTCTAATCCACGAAGGACACTGATGTACAATCCATGCTGTGACATCTGACTGTAGCCTTGGAGGGCGATAGCTCTAATCCATTGGAGTGTTCAGCTGGTTTACATGCAAGTCATGATCAGAATGTTCCAGCTCAAAGAGATGCAACGAATCCGCCCCCGTGACCTCCAAGTGCTTGTCCTCTGCCACCTTGGCGGCTGGCAGGAGCATGTTGCCGTTCACCTGGGTAACAGACTCAACCGAGTCCGTTTCTGGCCGCAGCGCCAGCCGCGGGGCGCTGTTGGAGTTCCTCATGGAGAAAGACACCACACTCGGCCGCCTCTCCCACCATCGCCGGCAGCAGGGCAGGTACTTGGCCATGGCCCGTTTGAAATCCCGCATGAAGAGGGGGTAGATGATGGGGTTCATGGTGCTGTTACAGTAGCCCAGCCAGGTCAGTACATCAAAGAGCAGGGCTGGGACACAGTCACACACCGCCTGCAGGCGAGAGGTACCTTGTTAATGGTAACATCCATCAGGAAATAAACAGCTTCAGTGAGATTGATTCAAAGTTCGCAAAACTCAGGCTTGGATACAACAGCAAAATAAATCATTCGACGTGTCTGAGTGGAGTGGGTCTCACCCCACAGCCCAGAAGATGTGCAGGGTGGTGGATTGGCCACACTAAATTGCCCCTTCATTGGAAACACGTTTTAAAAATCATTAGAATTGGTGACCTTTGTTGAACTGACAGGTAAATAAAAGAATGGGAATGAGTTGCACATTTAAACGTCCGGATCTGGGTGTATCCGAGAGGATTCTCATTGCAGTAAAGTTGCTGTTACCCATTCCGGAGTCTGGAGAAAGTGACATTTCTAAATGTCCCCAAAGTCATCAGAGGAAATCTCACCTCCTGTACTTTGCAGCGGGGAGAATGAGCTCCGGGGGTGGCGGGGGGGGGGGGGGGGGGGGTGAAGACTGGACACTGGCTTCAGGGCACAGAGGGTCCAGTCTCCACTAGGGGCGCCACAACTGGCCTCCAGGAAGGAGAGGACCATCACGGTGTGAGAGATGGAAACACACAGACAACCCAGAGGGCAATTTCAATCGCATTTCCCCCATGGGTGGCCCCAGTTCAGTGTAAATATATCCCAGCGCTGCCCCATGCAAAAGTCACTCCCTCCACCCCTCCCACAGTCACTGGGTGATGGGTCAGTGGAGTTTTTATTTGTTGGAGACGCGGAATGACTGAGCCATTGCCAGATGCCTGGACCCGCACTTTGCTAGGAACTGGATTCAGATTAATCCATTTAAAACCTTTCCCTTTTCCATCTATCACCGTGTGGAGGTCATTGATGGAGTGGCCTGGATACCAAATGGTTAAAGAGGCCACAGAACAACCATTCAACAGGACCCTTCCCGCGGCGACACCCCCCAACCCCCATCCCCACCCCCAGCCAGTGGGGACACTGGGGTGACTCTGGCCCCCTGTTCAGGAAACACGGCTCACCTGGGTAACATTGGCCACAAAGAACGGCAGCCAGGCCACAAAGAACATTCCCAGCAGAATTCCCAGGGTCAGGCTCGCCTTCAGAGCCCTCTTACTGTGTTTGGTTGTGAATTTCCGACTAGCGCTGGTTCTCGCTGATGGATTCTGTGCTCCCCGGATCTGGAGGGAAGAACAGCGGCAGAATCTGAGCGAGAAATGTTTTGGACACGAGGGGCCTCGCCAAAGGGAATCCCCTTACAAGGACTTCAGCACAGAAAACAATCACCAAACACCCACAGGTTCCCGACAGCCACTTACCTGGATATTAACACTGGGATCCAGGGGGTTTGGTCGATTCGCTGCATTTAGATTACTTTGCAGCTGTTTTTAAAATAAAATATTCACTTTAGATGTTGCAAATGTGCCAAAAATTGCAATCCTGAGATTTTGAACAACGTTTTGCTTAACCTGTTTGAAGGATGTCTTGTCCCAAGTACAGAGCGACCATCCTGAGAGTGACCATCCTGAGAGTGACCATCCTGAGTGACCATCCTGAGAGTGACCAGTCTGAGAGTGACCATCCTGAGAGTGACCAGTCTGAGTGACCATCCTGAGAGTGACCAGTCTGAGAGTGACCATCCTGAGAGTGACCATCCTGAGTGACCATTCTGAGAGTGACCAGTCTGAGAGTGACCATCCTGAGTGACCATCCTGAGAGTGACCATCCTGAGAGTGACCGGTCTGAGAGTGACCAGTCTGAGAGTGACCAGTCTGAGAGTGACCACCCTGAAGGTGATCATCCTGAGAGTGGCCATCCTGAGAGTGACCATCCTGAGAGTGGCCATCCTGAGAGTGACCATCCTGAGAGTGACCATCCTGAGAGTGACCAGGCTGAGAGTGGCCATCCTGAGTGACCATCCTGAGAGTGACCAGTCTGAGAGTGACCATCCTGAGAGTGGCCATCCTGAGAGTGACCATCCTGAGAGTGACCATCCTGAGTGACCATTCTGAGAGTGACCAGTCTGAGAGTGACCATCCTGAGAGTGACCATCCTGAGAGTGACCAGTCTGAGAGTGACCAGTCTGAGAGTGGCCAGACTGAGAGTGGCCAGTCTGAGAGTGGCCATCCTGAGAGTGACCAGTCTGAGAGTGACCATTCTGAGAGTGACCAGTCTGAGAGTGACCAGTCTGAGAGTGATCATCCTGAGAGTGACCAGTCTGAGAGTGACCATCCTGAGAGTGACCAGCCTGAGAGTGACCATCCTGAGAGTGGCCATCCTGAGAGTGACCATCCTGAGAGTGACCATCCTGAGAGTGACCAGGCTGAGAGTGACCATCCTGAGAGTGACCAGTCTGAGAGTGACCATCCTGAGAGTGACCAGCCTGAGAGTGACCATCCTGAGAGTGGCCATCCTGAGAGTGACCAGTCTGAGAGTGACCATCCTGAGAGTGGCCATCCTGAGAGTGACCATCCTGAGAGTGACCATCCTGAGAGTGACCATCCTGAGAGTGACCAGTCTGAGAGTGACCATCCTGAGAGTGACCATCCTGAGTGACCATTCTGAGAGTGACCAGTCTGAGAGTGACCAGTCTGAGAGTGACCATCCTGAGAGTGACCATCCTGAGAGTGACCAGTCTGAGAGTGACCAGTCTGAGAGTGGCCAGTCTGAGAGTGGCCAGTCTGAGAGTGGCCATCCTGAGAGTGACCAGTCTGAGAGTGACCATTCTGAGAGTGACCAGTCTGAGAGTGACCACCCTGAGAGTGATCATCCTGAGAGTGACCAGTCTGAGAGTGACCATCCTGAGAGTGACCAGCCTGAGAGTGACCATCCTGAGAGTGGCCATCCTGAGAGTGACCATCCTGAGAGTGACCATCCTGAGAGTGACCAGGCTGAGAGTGACCATCCTGAGAGTGACCAGTCTGAGAGTGACCATCCTGAGCGTGACCAGCCTGAGAGTGACCATCCTGAGAGTGGCCATCCTGAGAGTGACCAGTCTGAGAGTGACCATCCTGAGAGTGGCCATCCTGAGAGTGACCAGTCTGAGAGTGACCATCCTGAGAGTGACCATCCTGAGAGTGGCCATCCTGAGAGTGACCAGTCTGAGAGTGACCAGTCTGAGAGTGGCCATCCTGAGAGTGACCAGTCTGAGGGTGACCATCCTGAGAGTGACCATCCTGAGAGTGGCCATCCTGAGAGTGACCAGTCTGAGAGTGACCATCCTGAGAGTGACCATCCTGAGAGTGACCAGTCTGAGAGTGGCCATCCTGAGAGTGACCAGTCTGAGAGTGACCAGTCTGAGAGTGACCATCCTGAGAGTGGCCATCCTGAGAGTGACCAGTTTGAGAGTGACCATCCTGAGTGACCATCCTGAGTGATCATCCTGAGTGACCATCCTGAGAGTGACCAGTCTGAGAGTGACCATCCTGAGAGTGACCAGTCTGAGTGACCATTCTGAGAGTGACCATCCTGAGAGTGGCCATCCTGAGAGTGACCAGTCTCGGAGTGACCATCCTGAGAGTGATCATCCTGAGTGACCATCCTGAGAGTGGCCATCCTGAGAGTGACCAGTCTGAGAGTGACCATCCTGAGAGTGGCCACCCTGAGAGTGACCATCTTGAGAGTGGCCATCCTGAGAGTGACCAGTCTGAGAGTGACCATCCTGAGAGTGATCATCCTGAGTGACCATCCTGAGAGTGACCAGTCTGAGAGTGACCATCCTGAGAGTGACCAGTCTCGGAGTGACCATCCTGAGAGTGATCATCCTGAGTGATCATCCTGAGAGTGACCAGTCTGAGAGTGACCATCCTGAGTGACCAGTCTGAGAGTGACCATCCTGAGAGTGACCATCCTGAGGGTGACCATCCTGAGAGTGACCATCCTGAGAGTGACCATCCTGAGAGTGGCCATCCTGAGAGTGACCACACTGAGAGTGACCAGTCTGAGAGTGACCATCCTGAGGGTGGCCATCCTGAGAGTGACCATCCTGAGAGTGACCATCCTGAGAGTGACCAGTTTGAGAGTGACCATCCTGAGAGTGACCATCCTGAGTGACCATTCTGAGAGTGACCAGTCTGAGAGTGACCATCCTGAGAGTGACCATCCTGAGAGTGACCAGTCTGAGAGTGACCAGTCTGAGAGTGGCCAGTCTGAGAGTGGCCATCCTGAGAGTGACCAGTCTGAGAGTGACCATTCTGAGAGTGACCAGTCTGAGAGTGACCACCCTGAGAGTGATCATCCTGAGAGTGACCAGTCTGAGAGTGACCATCCTGAGAGTGACCAGCCTGAGAGTGGCCATCCTGAGAGTGACCATCCTGAGAGTGACCATCCTGAGAGTGACCAGGCTGAGAGTGACCATCCTGAGAGTGACCAGTCTGAGAGTGACCATCCTGAGAGTGACCAGCCTGAGAGTGACCATCCTGAGAGTGGCCATCCTGAGAGTGACCAGTCTGAGAGTGACCATCCTGAGAGTGGCCATCCTGAGAGTGACCATCCTGAGAGTGACCATCCTGAGAGTGACCATCCTGAGAGTGACCAGTCTGAGAGTGACCATCCTGAGAGTGACCATCCTGAGTGACCATTCTGAGAGTGACCAGTCTGAGAGGGACCATCCTGAGAGTGACCATCCTGAGAGTGACCAGTCTGAGAGTGACCAGTCTGAGAGTGGCCAGTCTGAGAGTGGCCAGTCTGAGAGTGGCCATCCTGAGAGTGACCAGTCTGAGAGTGACCATTCTGAGAGTGACCAGTCTGAGAGTGACCACCCTGAGAGTGATCATCCTGAGAGTGACCAGTCTGAGAGTGACCATCCTGAGAGTGACCAGCCTGAGAGTGACCATCCTGAGAGTGGCCATCCTGAGAGAGACCATCCTGAGAGTGACCATCCTGAGAGTGACCATCCTGAGAGTGACCATCCTGAGAGTGACCAGTCTGAGCGTGACCAGCCTGAGAGTGACCATCCTGAGAGTGGCCATCCTGAGAGTGACCAGTCTGAGAGTGACCATCCTGAGAGTGGCCATCCTGAGAGTGACCAGTCTGAGAGTGACCATCCTGAGAGTGACCATCCTGAGAGTGGCCATCCTGAGAGTGACCAGTCTGAGAGTGACCAGTCTGAGAGTGGCCATCCTGAGAGTGACCAGTCTGAGGGTGACCATCCTGAGGGTGACCATCCTGAGAGTGGCCATCCTGAGAGTGACCAGTCTGAGAGTGACCATCCTGAGAGTGACCATCCTGAGAGTGACCAGTCTGAGAGTGGCCATCCTGAGAGTGACCAGTCTGAGCGTGACCAGTCTGAGAGTGACCATCCTGAGAGTGGCCATCCTGAGAGTGACCAGTTTGAGAGTGACCATCCTGAGTGACCATCCTGAGTGATCATCCTGAGTGACCATCCTGAGAGTGACCAGTCTGAGAGTGACCATCCTGAGAGTGACCAGTCTGAGTGACCATTCTGAGAGTGACCATCCTGAGAGTGGCCATCCTGAGAGTGACCAGTCTCGGAGTGACCATCCAGAGAGTGATCATCCTGAGTGACCATCCTGAGAGTGGCCATCCTGAGAGTGACCAGTCTGAGAGTGACCATCCTGAGAGTGGCCATCCTGAGAGTGACCAGTCTGAGAGTGACCATCCTGAGAGTGGCCATCCTGAGAGTGACCATCCTGAGAGTGACCATCCTGAGAGTGACCATCCTGAGAGTGACCAGTCTGAGAGTGACCATCCTGAGAGTGACCATCCTGAGTGACCATTCTGAGAGTGACCAGTCTGAGAGGGACCATCCTGAGAGTGACCATCCTGAGAGTGACCAGTCTGAGAGTGACCAGTCTGAGAGTGGCCAGTCTGAGAGTGGCCAGTCTGAGAGTGGCCATCCTGAGAGTGACCAGTCTGAGAGTGACCATTCTGAGAGTGACCAGTCTGAGAGTGACCACCCTGAGAGTGATCATCCTGAGAGTGACCAGTCTGAGAGTGACCATCCTGAGAGTGACCAGCCTGAGAGTGACCATCCTGAGAGTGGCCATCCTGAGAGAGACCATCCTGAGAGTGACCATCCTGAGAGTGACCATCCTGAGAGTGACCATCCTGAGAGTGACCAGTCTGAGCGTGACCAGCCTGAGAGTGACCATCCTGAGAGTGGCCATCCTGAGAGTGACCAGTCTGAGAGTGACCATCCTGAGAGTGGCCATCCTGAGAGTGACCAGTCTGAGAGTGACCATCCTGAGAGTGACCATCCTGAGAGTGGCCATCCTGAGAGTGACCAGTCTGAGAGTGACCAGTCTGAGAGTGGCCATCCTGAGAGTGACCAGTCTGAGGGTGACCATCCTGAGGGTGACCATCCTGAGAGTGGCCATCCTGAGAGTGACCAGTCTGAGAGTGACCATCCTGAGAGTGACCATCCTGAGAGTGACCAGTCTGAGAGTGGCCATCCTGAGAGTGACCAGTCTGAGCGTGACCAGTCTGAGAGTGACCATCCTGAGAGTGGCCATCCTGAGAGTGACCAGTTTGAGAGTGACCATCCTGAGTGACCATCCTGAGTGATCATCCTGAGTGACCATCCTGAGAGTGACCAGTCTGAGAGTGACCATCCTGAGAGTGACCAGTCTGAGTGACCATTCTGAGAGTGACCATCCTGAGAGTGGCCATCCTGAGAGTGACCAGTCTCGGAGTGACCATCCAGAGAGTGATCATCCTGAGTGACCATCCTGAGAGTGGCCATCCTGAGAGTGACCAGTCTGAGAGTGACCATCCTGAGAGTGGCCACCCTGAGAGTGACCATCTTGAGAGTGGCCATCCTGAGAGTGACCAGTCTGAGAGTGACCATCCTGAGAGTGATCATCCTGAGTGACCATCCTGAGAGTGACCAGTCTGAGAGTGACCATCCTGAGAGTGACCAGTCTCGGAGTGACCATCCTGAGAGTGATCATCCTGAGTGATCATCCTGAGAGTGACCAGTCTGAGAGTGACCATCCTGAGTGACCAGTCTGAGAGTGACCATCCTGAGAGTGACCATCCTGAGGGTGACCATCCTGAGAGTGACCATCCTGAGAGTGGCCATCCTGAGAGTGACCACACTGAGAGTGACCAGTCTGAGAGTGACCATCCTGAGGGTGGCCATCCTGAGAGTGACCATCCTGAGAGTGGCCAGTCCGAGGGTGACCATCCTGAGTGACCATCCTGAGATTGGCCATCCTGAGGGTGACCATCCTGAGAGTGACCATCCTGAGTGACCATCCTGAGAGTGACCATCCTGAGGGTGACCATCCTGAGAGT